>NC_141876.1:302935080-303086080 GCF_056163025.1 Triticum urartu
ACCAAACGTTTCTTCAGCTCCTGGAAACTAGCCTCACATTCCTCGGTCCAATTAAACTTGGTGTCTTTCTTCAATAACTCTGTCATGGGCTTCGCGATCTTGGAGAAATTCTCAATAAATCTCCGGTAATATCCTGCGAGTCCAAGAAAACTGCGAATCTCTCCGATAAGGTGGGTGCCTTCCATTTGGTGACGGTTTCAACCTTTGAGGGGTCTACTGCTATCCCTTCTCCTGATATAACATGTCCGAGAAATCCAACTTCCTTCAACCAGAATTCGCACTTGCTGAACTTTGCGTATAACTGATGTTCCCTGAGCTTCTCAAGAACCAAGCGCAAATGTTCCTTGTGTTCTTCTTCATTCTTCGAGTAAATCAATATGTCATCAATGAATACCACAACAAACTTATCCAAGAACTCCATGAATACCTTATTCATCATGCTCATGAAATAGGCAGGGGCATTAGTCAAACCAAAAGACATGACCGTATACTCATAAAGCCCATATCTCGTGGTAAAGGCTGTCTTGGGTATATCCTGTTCTCGAATCTTCAGCTGGTGATATCCTGATCGAAGATCGATCTTGGAGAAAACTTTTGCTCCTTGTAGCTGGTCAAACAAATCATTGATCTTTGGTAGAGGGTACTTGTTCTTGATCCTCACTTCGTTTAGTGCACGATAATCTACAACCATTCTCAAGGTTCCATCCTTCTTCTCAACTAGAAGCACTGGGGCTCCCCAAGGTGATGAACTCGGTCGAATATAACCTTTATCCAATAATTCCTTAATTTGCTTCTTAATTTCCTCCAGATCATTTGCGGGCATCCGGTACGGTCTCTTGGATATTGATCCGGTTCCTGGTAACAATTCAATCAAAACTCTATGTCCCGATCTGGTGGCATGCCGGGCAATTCCTCGGGGAATACATCGGGATAATCCTTCACAACCGGTACTTCCTCCTGAACAACTCCCGGAAGAGAATTCACTTGAGTCCTCCTTGGCATATGCCTCGACACATACTTGATCCGTTTCCCCTCTGGGATGGTGAGAAGAATCGACTTACGGGCACAATCAATATTCCCTTCATACTTGGATAGCCAGTCCATACCTAGAATTACGTCAAATCCTTGTGATTCTAGGATGATGAGGTCTGTAGGGAAAACGTGTCTCCCTATGGTCAATGCCAACTGAAAACATCCCCGACTAGCCATATGCTCTGCTCCTGGGGAACTCACTAACATTGGTGTTTTAAGGGCTATGGTCGGCAACTTAAACTTATCCAAAAACCCCCTTGATATGAATGAATGTGATGCACCAGTGTCAAAAAGAACAAGGGCTGTAAATGAATTAATCAAGAACTTACCAACAACGGCGTCAGGCTGGTCATAAACTTCCTCCACATTGACATGGTTCACCTGACCTCTAGTGAAAGGATTGGGATTCTTTCCAGAGCTTCCATTTCCATTCCCATTCTTCGCCTCGGGACACTCGGTGGCGTAGTGTCCGGTCTTCCCGCACTTGAAGCAGGTAATGTGGCTCAGATCCTTCTTTGCTGGTGTAGCGGGGTTGGACTGATGCTGATTGTTGTTTCCTCCGTTCCCATTGCCATTCCTATGGCCATTATGGTTGTGTCCATTCCCTCCATGATGTGAATGTCCTCCATGGTTATGGTGAGTGTGTCCACCATACTTGCCAGATCCTGGTCCATTATTTCTGGAGTACGGGGTATAGCGGGGCTTCTGCTGAATACCAGCATTGTACTTTCCCTGTCCGTACTTCCTCTTGCGATTCTCCACCTGTTGCCGCTTGCCTTCCAGAATGAGAGCCTTGTCAACCAACTCTTGATAATTGTTAAAGATAGCCATGGTCAACTGAAGTCCCAAATCATCGTTTAGTCCCTCCAGAAATTTCTCCTGCTTAGCGGCATCATCAGCCACGTCTCCGGGAGCATACCTGGATAACTTGCTAAATTCCTCCACATAATCACCAACAGAACGATTTCCTTGGCGTAAGTTGCGGAACTCACGCTTCTTTAGACTCATAGCTCCGGCTGAAACATGTGCGGTACGGAACGCCTGCTGGAACTGATCCCAAGTCACATTGGCTATGGGGAATGTGGTGGTGTAATTCTCCCACCACGAGGCTGCTGGTCCATCCAGTTGATGTGCGGCAAAGCGCACCTTCTCAGCGTCAGTGCATCCTGCAGTGGTCAGCTCACTTCCGATCTTGCGAAGCCAGTCATCTGCAACGATCGGCTCCGTGCTGCTAGAGAACACTGGTGGGTTCAACCTCAAGAATCGGGTAAGGTTGTCGACCGGGGGTGGTGGCGGTGGGTTGTTGTTGTTCTGGTTCTGATTCTGGATGAGTAGCTGCATGAGGGCATTCTGGTTCTGGATCAACTGGGTAAGTTCCGGTGGGAATTCCGGGTCACGTCTTGGAGGCATCTGTTAGGTTTAGAGTGGATGAGAAATTAGAATAGAATAAGGGCCTAATGAGAGAAATCACTACCCATATGCTTATGATAGCAAGAAAACTTCAAATCAAGCAATTCACACATATCACACCACACAAGCAAAACCTACAGGTAAGGTCATATCCACAAGAGATATGATCTCTTCATACTACCGCGATCATTCGTTGGACTCAACTTGGTAGTGGTGGTCTGAACTAAATCTTCTCAAATCAAAGTCAACTCTAGCTTCTTCTTCTTCGTCAATGATGTCTTCATAGGTCATGGTCTCATCGGGCTGAGCAACTTGGTGATGGGGTTCAACAACTATTTTATTGAAGTAGAGAAGAGATAGAAATGAATAGAGAAAAGTATAGACCAATAGATATTTAAGGAAGTCGTAAAATAGAGTTTTCTTCCTATGGCTTTCCAGTTCCTAGTGGTCGTGTCCTACAGTCAGCGTGTGCTCTGATACCATCTTGTAACGACCCGACCCAAAATGGATCGAAGTCTCTGTGCTTAAGTGTCATCCCTGGATCGGTATGCTGACACACACAGTACTCAAGGAATTATAACAGAGTTCAATCACACTTTATTACATCAAGGTTCTTAAAAGAGTATTTATTACAATAATATGGTCAAAGGCCATCTAAATAAAAATAACTGCGGAAGCTTCAAAGGTAAATGAGTCCATCCAACTCCACGGAAAACTGAGTGCAGAACAACGACCTATCGCACCTTTAATATTCGTCGGAAAAGTCTGCAACATGAGACGTTGCAGCCGTGTAGGTCAGCACATGGAATATGCTGGCAATTTCACACCATAGAATAATAATAAATGAAAAGACTATCTTTATATGCAAATTTAGCTGATGGAGGCTCTAAGTTTAATTTTTGCATAAACCCAATTTTACCCTACAACAAAGGAATATTTTTTTTATTACTATTAAGTTAAAATGCCATTACTGAGAAGGTTCCTCCAACTCAATCCCAAAAATTCCCAAGTTATTAGTAACCCAATAATTTCATTAAAAATAATGATGAGATCAACCAATAATTCACTTCTAGATACTCAAGATGTCCGTAACCGGGGACACGGCTAATCATGATTAGTTTGTACACTCTGCAGAGGTTTGCGCACTTTTCTCCACAAGACTCGACCACCTCCATGATCGGAAGATCGAGACATAGTCTTTCTGAAGTATTTCCTCCAAACCCTGGGTAGACCGGTACACATACTTTCCCCTACATCAGCTAGTCTACCACGGAAAGAGGTCACACAACTTACTCAACTATGCCAGAGCCCATAATGGCTTATGGCTGCACACGGAAGTTTCTAGGCATGAAATATCTTATGATCCCTTTGAGCCTGGGTGGCGGTCCTAGGGTAATCACACGGGTACTCCGGGATTCCCCTTGGGCAAGCACTGGTTTCTCCAGGTGCCCCAAACAATCCACCCAGATGTGTATTAAAGTTGCCACCTTAGGTTATCCCAAAATTATTAACTCTCGCAACTTGCATGGATCACACATACCAATCCCCGTCTACGAGCATGGCTAAGCAATATATGATATAACGAATATTCCCGGGGTGATCAAAGGGCATAAGTTCCTACCACATGAACTACATAGCGTAACCACCTGTTCCCAATCCTACTCATGCAATCTTTGAGGGTTAAACTAATGCATAGTAAAAACTAGGTATTAAAAATTATGATCAAGGTGTGAACTTGCCTTGCTGACGTTCGTTGAACTGTAAAGTTTCGTAGTAGCAAGCTTCGCACTCCGGATGATCTAGCGTAAGTAAGCAATAACATACATAAGCATACAAGCAAATATCCAAAAAGTAAACAAATGAAAGACTTCAAAAAAACTCCAAAACAACTAAATAAAGTTTCTGTACAGAACGTAATTTTTACAGCAGCAAAAATATGTGTGTTTGGGTTTAACAGAAAGTACATGACACAAGGTTCGATTTGCAAAAAGAATCACCTAAAACGGAGTTACGGAACTCGAGATATGGCCTAACGAAGTCTGAATTCAGATCTGTTTGAATTCAAATTTTAAAATTTTCAAAAATATTTTTCGTTTGGTTCTCTGGATAGATGGGATTTCTATGAACTAGTAGGAAAAAGAATCAACTAAATCGGATCTATAGACTAAAAGATATACAAGAAACAAGAATTGGTATAGAATCTGAGATTGAAAAAAGATACTGGAAAAAGAGAGAAATTTGGCTGGGTGTTCACCGGACTTGTCGCCGGCGACGAGGAAGAAGGTGGATCCGGTGTGCTTCGGCGAAGGGCGCGTGCGGGACGGTGAAGAGCAACGTAAGGCAGAACCGAGGAGCGGTGCCGCGGGGTCAGTATCGCCTCCTGGCGTTGTGGAGAAGCCGCCGGAATCCACGAACTCCGGCGAGCAATTGGCGAGGTTAGGGAGGTAGCTAGCTTTTGCAAACAGGGGGCTTCAGACGTGGGGAACTGGGGCAACGCTCTGGGCTTTTATAGAGGGTCAGGGGAAGCTAGAGGAGAGCGGGGCGTTGCCGGAATTAATGTGTTTAATGGCTGCAGTATGAAGCGTTCGTGGTGGCCATTATGGCTGTCTAGGAGGCGCACTAGGGGGTGGAAACGGTAGAGGGAGTCGAGGGGATTCCATTTAGGAAGTCAGTTGAGCGAGGGAGATGAAGGGAGAGGGTGGGGCGCTAGGGTGGGGTGCTGCCTGGGTGCGTGCGTACATGTTTCTGTACGTTGAGAGGAAGAAGAAGATAGCGCATGGGCATGGGCCTTCCTTGGGCCTTGGCTGCCCACGTTTTTTTAACGTTTTTTTTACAGAAGCAATGAAACAACGAAAATACAAATAAAAGTTAGCCTAAAATCCCAGAAAATTCACATAGTTATATGGTCTTATATATGACCTAGTGAACTTTTATCTGGCCTAAAATGCAAGTTTTCAAAAAAAATGCTATGCTAATAAAATAAATTGCAAATAAAACTCAACAAATATATTTTGGTTCCAAATTCAATTTCCAATATTTTCTTTTCCGATTTTGAAGAAGTCATTTTATCTTCTCTCTTTATTTTATTTTTGATATAATGGAAATGAATTTTTTTGTGAAACCAAATTTGATTCAAACTCACAACTTTGAAAAAATCAAAATTGGTTTTTTGGGAAACTTCCAACTCTCTCTTTTGGTCCTTGAGTTGCTCAAAGTTCCTTGGATCAAAAATCAAATAAAACAAATGGAGGAAAAAAATGCATAAATCATGGATGCATATGAATGATCTATTTATAAACATCCAAATTGAAAATTGGGATGTTACAGTTTTTACCCAGCTTCGGGCCACTGAGAAGCATAAAACGCTACTCCTGATTTGGTGTATTAGATGGGTGTGTGCACGGATACACGGAGCACTCTCCCTAGCAAGTTACAAGTAGAGAGTGGTGATTGCTTGTATCTGCGCTGGTATTTCGCCGAAGAGGAGAGGATGATGCAGCATAGCAACGATAAGTATTTCCCTCATTTATGAAACCAAGGTTATCAATCCAATACGAGAACCAAGCAACACTATGTAAACAGTACCTGCACACAAATAACAAATACTCGCAACCCAACGTGTAAGAGGGGTTGTCAATCCCTCCTCGGTACTGGGATAGATTAAATTGTATGAGATTGGATAAATAGATCTAGCACAAACACAAAATAAAATAAATAAAGAAAAAATGCAGTGAGGTATTTTTGGGTTTTTGGAATAATAGATCTAAAAACAATATGATAAAAGATAGACTCGGGGGGCCATTGATGTCACTAGTGGCTTCTCTCGAGAAAATAGCATATGGTGGGTAAACAAATTACTATTGGGCAGTTGATAGAAGAGCAAATAATTATGACGATATCTAAGGCAATGATCATGTATATAGGCATCATGTCCAAGAATAGTAGATCAAAATGAATCTGCATCTACTACTATTACTCCACACATCAACCGTTGATAACCCACAAGTATAGGGGATCGCAACAGTTTCCGATGGTACAGTATTCAACCCAAATTTATAGATTTGACACAAGGGGAGCCAAAGAATATTTGAGGGTATTAGCAGCTGAGTTGTCAATTCAACTACACCTGGAGATTTATTATCTGCAGCAAAGTGATCACTAGCAAAGTAGTTTGATAGTTTTGATAGTAGTGACAACAGCAATAGTAATAGTAGGAGTGATAGCAGTAATTTTGTAGCAAGTCTAACAGTGATGATAACAGTAATTTTGTAGCAAGTGTAACAGTGATGGTAGCAATAGTAACTTAGCAAAAACAATATGGAAAAGTTCATAGGCATTGGATCGGTGACTTGTTGGATGATATTCATCATGTGACAGTTATAACCAAGGGTGACACGGCACTAGCTCGAGTACATCAATATAATGTAGGCATGTATTCCGTAAATAGTCATATGTGCTTTATTAAAAGAACTTGCATGACATCTTTTATCCTACCCTCCCGTGGCAGCTGGGTCCATATTGGAAACTAAGGGATATTAAGGTCTCCTTTTAATAGAGAACCGGAACAAAGCATTAACACATAGTGAATACATGAACTCCTCAAACTACGGTCATCACCAGGAGTGGGCCTGGTTGTTGTCACTCCGGGGTTGTCGGATCATAACACGTAGTAGGTGACTATAACTTGCAAGATCGGATATAGAACATGGATATAATGATGATAACATAAACGGTTCAGATCTGAAACCATGGCACCTGGGCCCAAAGTGTCAAGCATTAAGCATGGATAAGTCATAGCAACATCAATCTAAGAACATAGTTGATACTAGATCAAGCCCTAACAAAAATAACTCGATTACATGATGAATCTCATCCAACTCCTCACCGACCAGCGAGCCTATGAAGGAATTACTCACTCTCAGTGGGGAGCATCATGGAATTGGCGATGGAGTTGGCGATGGAGAAGGGTTGGTGATGACGAAGAACGAAGATCCCCCTCTCTCGAGCCCCAAATGGACTCCAGATCTGCCCCCCCCCCCAAGGAAGAACAGGGCTTGGCGGCGGCTCTGTCTCGTGGATCATGATAATTCTTTTTCCCTTGATTTTTCTCTCCAAAAATAGGAATTTATAGCGTTGGTTTCAGGGGCAGCGGGGCCACCAGGTGGGGGCAACCCACCTGGGCACGCTAGGAGAGGGGGGCGCGCCCTGGTGGGTTGTGCCCACCCAGGGGCCCCTCTCCGATAGGTCTTGGCTCCATAAATTCTTATATATTATATAAAAATTCCTTGTAAAGTTTCGTTCCATTCCGAGAACTTTTATTTCTGCACAAAAACAACACCATGGTAGTTCTGCTGAAAATAGCGTCCGTCCGGGGTTAGTTTCATTCAAATCATGCAAATTAGAGTCCAAAACAAGAGGAAAAGCATTAGGAAAAGTAGATACGTTGGAGACGTATCAACTCCCCCAAGCTTAAACCTTTGCTTGTCCTCAAGCAATTCAGTAGATACACTGAAAGTGAAAAAGAAAAACTTTTATGAACTCTTTTGCTCTTGTTTTCATAAATAAGCTTAAACAGCACCCAGGTTTTTAGCCAACATTATAACTAACCATGTCGACAATAACACTTAAAGATTATAATGACTCATATCAATGACATAATCAGCTAGCGAGCAATAATAAGATATCTCAAACAGCAACACGTTGTCAAAACAACTGTGATATAATATGACAATAGTGGTATCTCGCTAGCCCTTTCTGAGACCACAAAACATAAATGCAGAGCACCTCCAAAGTTTAAGCAGCGACTAAACATTGTAATTCATGGTAGAAAAGATCCAGTGATGATGCACCCAACATTAGCTATACACAATGCATAAATCATGACAACTATGCTCTACTCAGTTTCTGACGCTTGTTTTAGAAGGTGGTGATACAACATAAAAGTAAATAGAAAGTCCCTCCGCAGAGGGAAGAAGTGATTTGCAGAGGTGCGAAAGCTCAATTTTTAAAACAAGGATAAATGATGTTTTTAGGGATGCACCCTTCTTATTCACTTCACGACCATCAGTTATCAGTATCTCCCATGCTAAATAGGCTAGTGGCGGTTCCCAAGCGATAAAAGTAAAGGTTATGACTCCATTGGGAGTTTTTGTTTGATTATTCGAGCGATTAAGTATTTTTGTATTTTGCAGTTTGGGACTGGGCATCGCTATTACCGCCCTTCTCTCGTGCAATGGCGAGTGAATAAACACTCGACCTGAGACTAACCCGCTTAGCGTGGAAGATACCGACCACCTCTTGTCGTTCCATGAACGATCCAGGCACACAAAATGGATAATTTTTAGAAGTTTTTAGAGGTGGCACATGCAAATTTACTTAGGACGGCAGGGTAATACCGCATATAGGTAGATATGGTGGACTCATCTCGAATAAATTTGGGTTCAAGGTTCTTGATGTACAAGCAGAATCCCCACTTAGTACAGGAGAAGACTAGCAATTAGATTGAGAAGCGGCCAGCTAGAGAGCAACAATGATCATGACCATGCATTATGCATAAGTAACATTGGACACTAGCATGAGTAGGATATTATCACCATGAACATAAACATTATAGAGGCTATGTTGGTTTTGATTCAACTACATGCATGAACATGTACCAAGTCAAGCCAGTTGAACATTCAGAGGAGGATACCATATCATCATACTACATCACAATCATTTTAACGCTATGTTGATACCCAAGATAAATCATTATCAACTCCCAGCTACTTATGCATGGCATGAGAAACTATAATCTCTAATCGTCATTGCAAACATGTTTAATCATAGTGGGCTGAATCATAGATGCTAGGTTAAACATATTTACACAGATAGAACAAGTTGAGTGCATACCAGTTTCTCTCTGCCACGGCCAGTTCATCGAATGTCGTCATTATTTCCTTTCACTTGCATGACCGAATGATATGAAAGTAATAATAGTGCAAGAGTGCCATGGACTAAGCTGGAATCTGCAAAACATTTTATTCGATAGGAGAAGACAAGGTAAAATGTGCTCTTTATTAATTCAACAACTATTCAAAAGAGATCCACTCAACATTTTCATCGTGGTCTTTTCCTTGGTACGACTCGAATAAAAAGAAAAGAAATTCAAAGAAACACACTGATATATTTTTGGAGTTTTTGGTTTTATTGAACAAGCAAATAAGGGGAAAACAAAAATGAGAAAAACTATTTACACGGGAAAGCTCCCAACATGCAAAACAAGAACAAGGAAATCTTTTTGGGTTTTCTATTTAATATTACAGCTAAGCTTGCATAGAAAGTAAATTAACGACAACTATTTTTTTTGGTTTTTCTAAAGTTAAACAAACACACAAGAAGAAAAGCAAGAAAATAATTCTAAGCATAGTTGATACAATGGAAAAGTGTGGACACCAACAAATGGAATAAGTGAACATGAATGTAAAGTCGGTGGAAACACGTACTCCCCCAAGCTTAGGCTTTTGGCCTAACTTGGCAGTCGATCAGTAGCCTGGAGGGTAGTAGTCGGCGTGGTAGCTCACGGAGGCTTTTGGTGCAGATGCCTCAGCCCGCCGTGCTGCCTCTATTATCGCGTTGTGAGCATGGGCCTCGCTCTCAAGAACAAAATATCTTCCCTTGCTGTGATAATCAAAAAGAGTAGGCGCAGGCAAATATGTTTGCGCGGGAGATGTTTGGCTAAACAAAAGACTATAAGTGAAGTTATCAGCTTTTCCCTCGAGAATCTTATAGTCTTTCAAGGTGTTAAAATCTAAATACTGTGTGGGTAGAATGGGATCAAAGGGCAAAGGTGAAACACCAAGCCCTCGAGCTAGACGTATCGCATAAATTCCACCATAGAACCAGTCGTTGTTAGCGTTGTGTTGAAGTCTGCGTGCAACAATGGCTGCAAGGTTATAATCCCTTTCACTGGTGAGAGCGGTACGTGTGAGGCTCAAGTCTGGAGCACAGAGCATGCTACAGTCTTGCTTGCCTACTATGCATTTCCCGTTGAATAATGCAAAATATTGAATTGCGGGAAAATGAATGCTCTTTATCCTACCTTGTGTCACTCCCCTCCTTTCACCATAACAAAGGCTCGTCAAGAATGTTTCGAACTCTGCCTTTGGTGGCTCGTCAAACGAACCCCAAAAAGGAAGCTTGCAGTGATAAGAAAAATTCTCTAGTGATATGGTAAATGGATTATCATAAAGCATAAATGACACCCTAGACTCACGTGGAAAATATTTAAATCTTTGACAAATGATTCAGTGTGAAGTTGGTGTTATTCACACTTATTTGAAAGGTAGGGACCAAGACCAGCATTGTGAACATATTGCTCAAATTCCTCCTTAATGCCCACACGCACCATATACTCATCGCAAGGCCATAAGCATGTTTTGGTGGCGACATCTCGCATGGAACTTCACTTGATCCAACATAAGACCGGCGAGCAGAGCTATCACTAGAAGATGCCCCTGAGGATCATCTCCTCGAAGAACTCCTTCCAAATAGGTTCATCATTTCCATGTACAATTTTATGAAAAATAAAAAAATTGGAGTGACAAAAATTTGTTAACTAAACTTTATAAGATTGATAGCAACTACTCATAGGGATACATAGAAGCCATAGGAAGCATTCAAAATACTTAGAACACTAAGAATTTAACATGCAAGCACATCTACAGCAGCACCAAGAGTAACTAATTATTCCAAATATAAACCACTAAAGAAAAAACTAATTGGACAAATGGTGGAGTCACTTACCAAGCAACAATCCACCGAAATAGTTTTGGAAATGGAGCTTTGAGCAAAGAGATCAAAATCCGCGGGTTTGAGCTCAAGAACATGGGAGAGAGAGCAATGGTGATTTTTTCTAGAGGTAAGTGATGACGTGGGATGAAGAGGTAAGTGAGGGGGCCCACATGGGGACCACAACCCACCAGGGTGCGCCTGGGGGTGCTGGCACGCCTAGGTGGGTTGTGCCCACCTGGTGCACCACCCTCTGATGTTTATTGCATCAAAAATTCTCAAATATTCAGAAAAAAATCGTGTAAAATTTGCAGGGCTTTCTGAGAACTTTTATTTTTGGGTCATCTTTTATTGCACAGGAAATTCAGAAAACAGACAAAACATGGCATTTTATTTTATTTAACTAATAAAACAAAAAACAAAATATAGGGACAGAAGGTAGTGCTTACTAAATTCACCAACTTCATACCGTTAAAAAATGATCCATTAATAAGGTTGATCAAGTCTTATCAACCACTTTCTATTAGCATGAAACCGAAGAACTTTCGTAAACCACTAAGTTACCTCAATGGGGTTATGCATTTACCCAACAATAAGTATTTCACATTTCCTTTTGACAGTATCTAGAGGTATGTGAAAACTTCCAATAGTGATTGTCGAAGATTTTTCAATAATATTAATACCATTCACTTGGAATTGTTTCTTCGGAAAGTGCACCATATGCTCATTGCCATTACTATAAAAAGTGATCTTGCTTTTATTGCAATCAATAACAACCCCTGCAGTGTTCAAGAAGGGTCTACCAAGGATAATCGACATGTTGTCGTCCTCGGGCATCTCAAGTATAACAAAGTCAGTCAAAATAGTAACATTAGCAACAACAACGGGCATATCCTCACAGATACCGATAGGTATGGCAGATGATTTGTCAGCCATTTGCAAAGATATTTCAATAGGTGTGAGTTTATTCAAGTCAAGTATTTTATATAAAGAGAAAGTCATAACACTAACACATGCTCCTAAATCACACACAACAGTTTTCACATAATTCTTTTTGATAGAGCAAGGTATAGTTGGTATTCCCGGATCCCCATGTTTTTTAGGTACTCCATCTTTAAAAGTATAATTAGCAAGCATAGTGGAGATTTCAGCTTCTAGTATTTTTCTCTTATTTGTGATGATGTCTTTCGTATACTTTGCATAAGGAGGCATTTTCAAGATATTAGTCAATCAAGTACGCAAAAAGGTTGGCCTCAGCATTTCAGCAAAGCGTTCAAATTCTTCATCATCATTCTTTTTAGTTGACTTGGGTGGAAAAGGCATAGGTTTTTGAACCCATGGTTCTCTTTCTTTACCGTGTTTTCTAGCAACAAAGTCTCGTTCGTCATATCTTTTATTTTTAGTTTGTGGGTTATCAATATCAACAAGTGGTTCTATCTCAACATCATTATCTGGTTCTTTATCATTGGTTGGTTGGGAGTCTTCATGAACCCCATCATTAACTTTTTCATTATCAGTAGGTGAGTGTTCACTACCAGATTGAGTTTCAGCATCAGAGATAGAAATTTCATTATCATTATCATGAGGTTTCTATATTTCAGGTTCACAAGGAGCATGTGAAGTCCTATCATTTTTATTTTTCTTCTTCTTTTTAGAAGAACTAGGTGCACTAGTGTTAGCTCTTTGTGAATCTTGTTCAATTCTTTTAGGGTGTCCCTCAGGATAAAGTGGTTCCTGAGTCATTTTACCTCCTCTAGTAGCTACTCTAATAGCAAAGTCATGCATATTATTATTACTCATTTCATTAAGCAACTCTCTTTGAGATTTAGCAACTCGTTCTAACTGAGTTTGAACCATAGAAGCATGTTTTCCAACACCTCTAGCATCATTTGAGATTCTAAATAACAAGTCACTCAAGCGAGCAATCATATCAGAATTATATTTCAATTGTCTCATAACATTTGCATTGAAGTGATCTTGTTTTCTAATGTAATTTTCAAAGTCATAAAGGCATTGACTAGGATGCATATTGTGAGGATTGTCACTATCATTAAACTTCATAAGAGAATTTTCCTCTACCACTGTAACATCCCAATTTTCAATTTGGATGGTAATCATTAGGTCATCATATGCATTCATGATTTGTGCATTTCGAATTTTGTTTTATTTGGAATTTTGACCCTAGGAACCTTAAGCAACTCAAGGACCAATCGAGAGAGTTGGAGGTTTTCACAAAAACCCATTTTTTGAATTTTTCAAAATTCGTAATTGGATCAAAGTGGTTTTTTAATTATTTCAATTTAAATAAGTGAGAGAAGATAATATGACTTCTTCAAAACAGCTAGGGAATATTGGAAATGTAATATTGAATAAAAATATATTTATTTGCAATTTTATTTGGTTGAATTTTATTAAATTAGGGAAAATATGCATTTTAAAAAAATAGCCCAAAAAAGGTTCACTTTGTCCTAAATATTAGGAGAGGACGGTGAAAATTATTTCTGCAATTTTAGAATTTTTATTTTATTTTTTATTTGGATTTTTCTTCACTATGAAATTTCATTAAAAAAATTAGGACCGAACTGGGCCGAAGGCCCAAGCCGCCGCCGCCTTCCCCGACCATGCGGGTGCCGGACTCGCCGGGAGTCCAAGACCGAGCCGCCGCCAGCTTTACCCCTCCGCCAAGCCGCCGCACCCCCCCCCCCCGACCCGCCTTTATAAGGTCGAGGGCCGGCCCCTCTCCTCCCATCGAGCCGCGCCGCTGCCGCCTTAGCCACCGCCGATGCCAAACCGCCCGCGCCGCCGCTGCTGCCCACTGCCTGCGCTGCACCGCCGCCGCTACCGCCAGAGCCGTCGTCCGATCCATCGGAGCCGCCGCCGCCGATCCAATCCGATCCACTGCCGGTTTTTCTCGTGAACCGGTATAACCGCCGAATAAACCCGCCCTGGTTTTTTTAGTTTCGGTTTTTCTTTTAGATCGGTTTATTTTATTAGGTTAGTTTAATTAGCAAATGTTCGTTCGTTTAGATCTGTTAGTGAACGCTTTCGTTCGTTAGTTTCTGCTAGCGAACGTTCCTTCATTAGATTTTTCCTTTTAGTTTTATTTTTCAGCTAGGGACCTATCCGTGATTAGTTTTCTGATAGATTAGTCCCTGATCTTTAAACCCTCACAACTTTTTGCTTGTTTATCCAAATCCAACGAAACCAACGCCAATTTCTTCGTTTCATTTCCCTTTGTCCAGATAATCAAGTTGAACATGATTTTGAAATTTTAAAATTTGGTTTCAAGCAGATTTGAATTAGAACTTCTTTTTATCGTAGTTTGAGTTTCATAGCACCGATTCGACTGATTTTTTTGGCATATCAAAGCTCTTCACTTGAACTTTCTATTTAGATCTTTTTCTATGGTTTTACCTTTGCATCTTATGCTTGAGTGCTTATGTATTCTATTGTTTGTTTATGATAGAGTTTCCGGAGTGCGAGGCTTGCTACTACGAATCTCTAGGGTTTTCTGATCGTCAGCAAGGCAAGTTACACTTTGATCATATCCCTTTATTACCGAGTTTTTATGCATTAGTCTCAACCCTCAAACATTGCATGAGTAGGATGGTAGCATGTGGTATTATTAAGTAGTTGATGAGGTAGGAACCTATTGTCCTCTATCACCCCTGGGAATATACGTTATGCTCATACTACTTTGCTATGCTCGTAGACGTGGATTGGGTATGTGAGATTCATGAAAGCTGCGAGAGTAATATTATCTAAGGGAAACTTAAGGTGGCTACTTTAATACACATATGGGTGGATTGGTTGTGGGCACCTAGGGAATCCAGTGTTGTCCTAGGAGATCTCAGGGTACCCGTGTGATCATCCTATGGAATGCCACCCAGGCTCAAAGGGATCATAAGATTATTCATGCTAGAAACTTCCGTGTGCAGCCATATGCCATTACAGGCTCTGGACTAGTTGAGTAAGTTGTGGGAATCCTTTCCATGATGGGCTAGCAGATGTAGGGGATTGTACATGTACCGGCCTATCTATCGGTCAAGGGGACCTCTTCAGAAAGACTATGTCTCGGTCATCTATTTCTCAAACACCATGTAGTGTGAGAAATATAATGGAGGAGATCGAGTCTTGTGGGGAAAAGTGTGCAAACCTCTGCAGAGTGTACAAACTAATCATGATTAGCCGTGTCCCCGGTTATGGACATCTTGAGTATCTGGTATTTGAATTATTTGGTTGAACTCAACATTTACTTAATAAGTTTGTTGGGTTAATAATATTATTTTGGGTTTGAGTTGGGGGTACCTTCTCATTAATGACATAAATTTGGTAGTTAAATAAAATCTATGTCTTTTGTTGTAGGGAAAAATTGGCTTTATGCCAAACGTTAAACCTAGAGCCTCCACCAGCCATATATGCATGTAATGATAGTTTTATTTGTTCATTGCTCTATAGTGTTATCTTGCCACCATATTCCATGTGCTGACCTACACGGCTGTAACGTATCATGTTGCGGAATTTTCAGACGAAGAGTAAGGTGCGATAGGTCGTTGTCGTGCACTCAGTTTTGTCGTGGAATTGGATGGACTCATTTATCTTCCAAGCTTCTGCAGTTATCTTATTTAGACAGCCTTCATCCATATTATTGCAATAAGTTCTCCTTATGAGACACTCGATGTAATAAGTGTATGATTGAACTCTGCTATAATTCCTCGAGTACTATGTGTGTCAGAAGTACCGATCCAGGGATGACACTTAAGCACAGAGACTTCGATCCATTGGGATAGGGTGGCTACAACCACCTTAGGCAGTGGTGGTGTATTAAGCCCATGTATTTCTTCAATAGGAGGTAAATTTTTAACATCCTCAGCTTTAATACCTTTTTCCTTCATAGATTTCTTTGCCTCTTGCATATCTTCAGGATTGAGATATAATATACCCCTCTTCTTCAGAGTGGTTTAGCCAGTGGTTCAGGAATTGTCCAATCATCATATTTTTTTAATATGTTATTCAATAATTCTTCAGCTTGTCCAACAGTTCGTTCCTTGAAAACACAACCAGCACAACTATCTAGGAAATCCCTAGAAGCATCGGTTAGTCCATTATAAAAAATATCAAGTATTTCATTTTTCTTAAGAGGATGATCAGGCAAAGCATTATGTAACTGGCATAGCCTCCCCCAAGCTTGTGGGAGACTCTCTTCTTTAGTTTGCACGAAGTTAAATATTTCTTGTAAGGCAGCTTGATTCTTATGAGCAGGAAAATATTTTTCAGTGAAGTAGTAAATCATATCCTAGGGACTACGCACACAGCCAGGAGCAAGAGTATTGTACCAAGCTTTAGCATCACCCTTTAATGAGAAAGGAAATAATTTGAGAATAAAGTAGTAGCAAGTTTTCTCATCATGAGTAAAAAGGGTGGCTATGTCATTCAACTTAGTAAGATGTGCCACAACAGTTTCAGTTTCATAACCATGGAAAGGATCAGATCTAACCAAAGTAATTAACACTGGGTCGATAGAGAATTCATAATCCTTATCATCAATAAAGATAGGTGAAGTAGCAAACTTAGGATCACATTTCATTCCAGCATTCAGAGATTTTTCTTTATACTTGTGTAATAATTTCTCTAGATCATATCTATCATTACAAGAAAGAAGGTCTCTAGTTGTTTCTTCACTCATAACATAACCTTCAGATACCTTAGGCAATTCATATCTTGGAAGGCTAGTTCTAGCAGGTGTTTCGGGAGATTCAGTTTCAAGATCATCATTAGATTCAACAACATCATGTTGTATAACTCTAGCAATTTGTTTATCAAGAAATTCACCAAGTGGCACATCATCATTATCAAGCAAGGTACTAGCATCATCATAAGTATCATTCATAGTAGAAGTAGCATCATCAATAACTTGTGACATATCAAAATTAATAGCATGTCGTGGTGTTGCAAGTTTATTCATAATAGAAGGTGAATCTAAAGTAGAATTGGATGGCAGTTCCTTACATCCCCTCATCCTTGAGGGAAATATCTTTGTCTTAGGATCCTTCGGATTCATCATAGTGATAATATGATAATAATCCAGGTGACTCAACAAATATAGCTATGCTCCCCGTCAATGGTGCCAGAAAAAGGTCTTGATAACCCACAAGTATAGGGGATCGCAACAGTTTTCGAGAGTATAGTATTCAACCCAAATTTATAGATTCGACACATGGGGAGCCAAAGAATATTTGAGGGTATTAGAAGCTGAGTTGTCAATTCAACAACACCTGGAGATTAATTATCTGCGGCAAAGTGATCAGTAGCAAAGTGGTTTGATTGTTTTGATAGTAGTGACAGCAGCAATAGTAACAGCGGTGATAGCAGTAATTTTGTAGCAAGTGTAACAGTGATGATAGCAGTAGTAACTTAGCAGATACAATAGGGAAAAGTTCGTAGGCATTGGATCGGTGACATGTTGGATGATATTCATCTTGTGACAGTTATAACCTAGGGTGACACGGCACTAGCTCTAGTTCATCGATATAATGTAGGCATGTATTTTGTAAATAGTCATACATGCTTTATTAAAAGAACTTGCATGACATATTTTGTCCTACCCTCCCGTGGTAGCGGGGTCCATATTGGAAACTAAGGGATATTAAGGTCTCCTTTTAATAGAGAACCGGAACAAAGCATTAACACACAGTGAATACATGAACTCCTCAAACTACGGTCATCACTAGGAGTGGGCCCGGTTGTTGTCACTCCGGGGTTGCCAGATCATAACACATAGTAGGTGACTATAACTTGCAAGATTAGATCTAGAACATGGATATAATGATAATAACATAAACGGTTCAGATCTGAAATGATGGCACCCGGGCCCAAAGTGTCAAACATTTAGCATGGCAAAGTCATAGCAACATCAATCGAAGAACATAGTGCATACTGTTGGTGAACATAGTAATTTCAAAATTTTCCTACGCACACGCAAGATCATGGTGATGCATAGCAACGAGAGGGGAGAGTGTGATCTACGTACCCTCGTAGACCGACAGCGGAAGCATTATAACAACGCGGTTGATGTAGTCGTACGTCTTCACGGCCCGACCGATCAAGCACCGAAACTACGGCACCTCCGAGTTCTAGCACACGTTCAGCTCGATGATGATCCACGGACTCCGATCCAGCAAAGTGTCGGGGAAGAGTTCCGTCAACACGACGGCGTGGTGACGATCTTGATGTTCTACTGTCGCAGGGCTTCGCCTAAGCATCACTACAATATTATCGAGGACTATGGTGGAAGGGGGCACCGCACACGGCTAAGAGAACGATCTTAGACATCAACTTGTGTGTCTAGGGGTGCCCCTGCCCTCGTATATAAAGGAGCCAAGGGGGGGTGCGGCCGGCCCTAGGAGGAGGCATGCAGGAGGAGTCCTACTCCTACCGGGAGTAGGACTCCCCCCCTTTCCCTAGTTGGATTAGGACTTGGGGAAGAAGGAAGAGAGGGAAGAAAGGAAAGGGGGGCGCCCCCCCCCCTCCTTGTCCAATTCGGACTTGGGGGGAGGGGCGCGCGGCAGCCCCTAGGCCTCCTCTCCTCTTCCTCCACTAGGCCCATTAAGGCTCATTAGGTTACCGGGGGTTCCGGTAACCTCCCGGTACTCCACTAAAATGCCGATTTCACCCGGAACACTTCCGATGTCCAAACATAGGCTTCCAATATATCAATCTTTATGTCTCAACATTTTCGAGACTCTTCGTCATGTCCGTGATCACATCCGGGACTCCGAACTAACTTTGGTACATCAAAATATATAAACTCATAATGAAACTGTCATCGTAACGTCAAGCGTGCGGACCCTACGGGTTCGAGAACAATGTAGACATGTCCGAGACATGTCTCCGGTCAATAACCAATAGGGGAACCTGGATGCTCATATTGGCTCCCACATATTCAACGAAGATCTTTTATTGGTCAGACCGCATCACAACATACTTTGTTCCCTTTGTCATCGGTATGTTACTTGCCCAAGATTCGATCGTCGGTATCTCAATACCAGTTCATTCTCGTTACCGGCAAGTCTCTTTACTCATTTCGTAATACATCATCTCACAACTAACTCATTAGTTGCAATGCTTGCAAGGCTTATGTGATGTGCATTAGTTGCAATGCTTGCAAGGGCCCAGAGATACCTCTCCGACAATCGGAGTGACAAATCCTAATCTCGAAATACGCCAACCCAACATGTACCTTTGGAGACACCTATAGAGCTCCTTTATAATCACCCAGTTACATTGTGATGTTTGGTAGCACACAAAGTGTTCCTCCGGCAAACGGGAGTTGCATAATCTCATAGTCATAGGAACATGTATAAGTCATGAAGAAAGCAATAGCAACATACTAAACGATCGGGTGCTAAGCTAATGGAATGGGTCATGTCAATCACATCATTCTCCTAATAATGTGATCCCGTTAATCAAATGACAACACATGTCTATGGTTAGGAAACATAACCATCTTTGATTAACGAGCTAGTCAAGTAGAGGCATACTAGTGACGTTTAGTTTGTCTATGTATTCACACAAGTATTATGTTTCCGGATAATACAATTCTAGCATGAACAATAAACATTTATCATGATATAAGGAAATAAAATAATAACTTTATTATTGCCTCTAGGGCATATTTCCTTCAGTCTCCCACTTGCACTAGAGTCAATAATCTAGATTACACAGTAATGATTCTAACACCCATGGAGCATTGGTGCTGATCATGTTTTGCTCATGGAAGAGGCTTAGTCAATGGGTCTGCTACATTCAGATCCGTATGTATCTTGCAAATCTCTATGTCTCCCACCTGGACTAGATCCCGGATGGAATTGAAGCGTCTCTTGATGTGCTTGGTTCTCTTGTGAAATCTGGATTCCTTTGCCAAGGGAATTGCACCAGTATTGTCACAAAAGATTTTCATTGGACCCGATGCACTAGGTATGACACCTAGATCGGATATGAACTCCTTCATCCAGACTCCTTCATTTGCTGCTTCCGAAGCAGCTATGTACTCCGCTTCACATGTAGATCCTGCCACAACGCTTTGTTTAGAATTGCACCAACTGACAGCTCCACCGTTTAATGTAAACACGTATCCGCTTTGCGATTTAGAATCATCCGGATCAGTGTCAAAGCTTGCATCAACGTAACCATTTACAATGAGCTCTTTGTCACCTCCATATATGAGAAACATATCCTTAGTCCTTTTCAGGTATTTCAGGATGTTCTTGACCGTTGTCCAGTGATCCACTCCTGGATTACTTTAGTACCTCCCTGCTAGACTTATAGCAAGACACACATCAGGTCTGGTACACATCATTGCATACATGATAGAGCCTATGGCTGAAGCATTGGGAACATCTTTCATTTTCTCTCTATCTTCTGCATTGGTCGGGCATTGAGTCTTACTCAATTTCACACCTTGTAACACAGGCAAGAATCCTTTCTTTGCTTGATCCATTTTGAACTTCTTCAAAACTTTGTCAAGGTATGTGCTTTGCGAAAGTCCAATTAAGCGTCTTGATCTATCTCTATAGATCTTAATGCCCAATATGTAAGCAACTTCACCGAGGTCTTTCATTGAAAAACTCTTATTCAAGTATCCCTTTATGCTATCCAGAAATTCTATATCATTTCCGATTAGTAATATGTCATCTACATATAATATCAGAAATGCTACAGAGCTCCCACTCACTTTCTTGTAAATACAGGCTTCTCCAAAAGGTTGTACAAAACCAAATGCTTTGATCACACTATCAAAGCGTTTATTCCAACTCCGAGAGGCTTGCACCAGTCCATAAATGGATCGCTGGAGCTTGCACACTTTGTTAGCTCCCTTTGGATCGACAAAACCTTCCGGCTGCATCATATACAACTCTTCTTCCAGAAATCCATTCAGGAATGCAGTTTTGACATCCATCTGACAAATTTCATAATCATAAAATGCGGCAATTGCTAACATGATTCGGACAGACTTAAGCATCACTACGGGTGAGAAGGTCTCATCGTAGTCAATCCCTTGAACTTGTCAAAAACCTTTTGCGACAAGTCGAGCTTTGTAGACAGTAACATTACCGTCAGCGTCAGTCTTCTTCTTGAAGATTCATTTATTCTCAATTACTTGCCGATCTTTTGGCAAGTCAACCAAAGTCCACACTTTGTTCTCATACATGGATCCCATCTCAGATTTCATGGCTTCAAGCCATTTTGCGGAATCTGGGCTCACCATCGCTTCTCCGTAGTTCGTAGGTTCATCATGATCTAGTAGCATGACTTCCAGAACAGGATTACCGTACCACTCTGGTGCGGATCATACTCTGGTTGATCTACGAGGTTCAGTAGTATCTTGTTCTGAAGTTTCATGATCATCATCATTAGCTTCCTCACTAATTGGTGTAGGTGTCATAGAAACCGGTTTCTGTGATGTACTACTTTCCAATAAGGGAGCAGGTACAGTTACCTCATCAAGTTCTACTTTCCTCCCACTCACTTCTTTCGAGAGAAACTCCTTATCTAGAAAGTTTCCAAATTTAGCAACAAAAGTCTTGCCTTCAGATCTGTGATAGAAGGTGTATCCAATAGTTTCCTTTGGATATCCTATGAAGACACATTTCTCCGATTTGGGTTCAAACTTATCAGGTTGAAGTTTTTTCACATAAGCATCGCAGCCCCAAACTTTCAGAAACGACAACATTGGTTTCTTGCCAAACCACCGTTCATAAGGCGTCGTCTCAATGGATTTTGATGGTGTCCTATTTAACGTGAATGCGGCCGTCTCTAAAGCATAACCCCAAAACGATAGCGGTAAATCAGTAAGAGACATCATAGATCGCACCATATCAAGTAAAGTACGATTACGACGTTCGGACACTCCATTACGCTGTGGTGTTCCGGGTGGCATGAGTTGCGAAACTATTCCGCATTGTTTCAAATGTACACCAAACTCGTAACTCAAATATTCTCCTCCACGATCAGATCATAGGAATTTTATTTTCTTGTTACGATGATTTTCAACTTCACTCTGAAATTCTTTGAACTTTTCAAATGTTTCAGACTTATGTTTCATTAAGTAGATATACCCATATCTGCTTAAGTCATCTGTGAAGGTGTGAAAATAACGATATCCGCCACGAGCCTCAACATTCATCGGACCACATACATCTGTATGTATGATTTCCAACAAATTTGTTGCTCTCTCCATAGTACCGGAGAACGGTGTTTTTGTCATCTTACCCATAAGGCACGGTTCGCAAGTACCAAGTGATTCATAATGAAGTGGTTCCAAAAGTCCATCAGTATGGAGTTTTTTCATGCGCTTTACACCAATATGACCTAAACGGCAGTGCCACAAATAAGTTGCACTATCATTATCAACTCTGCATCTTTTGGCTTCAACATTATGAATGTGTGTGTCACTACTATCGAGATTTAATAAGAATAGACCATTCTTCATGGGTGCATGACCATAAAATATTTTACTCATATAAATAGAACAACCATTATTCTTTGATTTAAATGAATAACCGTCTCGCATCAAACAAGATCCAGATATAATGTTCATGGCCAACGCTGGCACCAAATAACAATTATTTAGGTCTAATACTAATCCCGAAGGTAGATGTAGAGGTAGCGTGCCGACCGCGATCACATCGACTTTGGAACCATTTCCCACGCGCATCGTCACCTCGTCCTTAGCCAATCTTTGCTTAATCCGTAGTCCCTGTTTCGAGTTGCAAATGTTAGCAACAGAACCAGTATCAAATACCCAGGTGCTACTACGAGCATTAGTAAGGTACACATCAATAACATGTATATCGCATATACCTTTGTTCACCTTGCCATCCTTCATATCTGCCAAATACTTGGGGCAGTTTCGCTTCCAGTGACCAGTCTGCTTGCAGTAGAAGCACTCAGTTTCAGGCTTAGGTCCAGATTTGGGTTTCTTCTCTTGAGCAGCAACTTGCTTGCTGTTCTTTTTGAAGTTCCCCTTCTTCTTCCCTTTGCCCTTTTTCTTGAAACTAGTGGTCTTGTTGACCATCAACACTTGATGCTCCTTCTTGATTTCTACCTCTGCAGCTTTTAGCATTGCGAAGAGCTCGGGAATAGTCTTATTCATCCCTTGCATATTATTGTTCATCACGAAGCTCTTGTAGCTAGGTGGCAGTGATTGCAGAATTCTGTCAATGACGCAATCATCTGGAAGCTTAACTCCCAATTGAATCAAGTGATTATTATACCCAGACATTTTGAGTATATGCTCACTGACAGAATTGTTCTCCTCCATCTTGCAGCTATAGAACTTATTGGAGACTTCATATCTCTCAATCCGGGCATTTTCTTGAAATATTAACTTCAACTCCTGGAACATCTCATATGCTCCATGACGTTCAAAACATCGTTGAAGTCCCGATTCTAAGCCGTAAAGCATGTCACACTAAACTATCGAGTAGTCATCAGCTTTGCTCTGCCAGACGTTCATAACATCTGGTGTTGCTCCAGCGGCAGGCCTGGCACCCAGCGGTGCTTCCAGGACGTAATTCTTCTGTGCAGCAATGAGGATAATCCTCAAGTTACGGACCCAGTCCGTGTAATTGCTACCATCATCTTTCAACTTTGCTTTCTCAAGGAACGCATTAAAATTCAACGGAACAACAGCACGGGCCATCTATCTACAATCAAACATAAACAAGCAAGATACTATCAGGTACTAAGTTCATGATAAATTTAAGTTCAATTAATCATATTACTAAAGAACTCCCACTTAGATAGACATCCCTCTAATCCTCTAAGTGATCACGTGATCCAAATCAACTAAACCATGTCCGACCATCACGTGAGATGGAGTAGTTTCATTGGTGAACATCACTATGTTGATCATATCTACCATATGATTCACGCTCGACCTTTCAGTCTCTGTGTTCCGAGGCCATATCTGTATATGCTTGGCTCGTCAAGTATAACCTGAGTATTCCGCGTGTGCAACTGTTTTGCACCCCTTGTATTTGAACGTAGAGCCTATCACACCCGATCATCACGTGGTGTCTCAGCATGAAGAACTTTCGCAACGGTGCATACTTAGGGAGAACACTTCTTGATAATTAGTGAGAGATCATCTTAAAATGCTACCGTCAATCAAAGCAAGATAAGATGTATAAAAGATAAACATCACATGCAATCAATAAGTGATATGATATGGCCATCATCATCTTGTGCTTGTGATCTCCATCTTCGAAGCATCGTCATGATCACCATCGTCACCGGCGCGACACCTTGATCATCATCGTAGCATCGTTGTCGTCTTTCCAATCTTATGCTTCCACGACTATCACTACCGCTTAGTGATAAAGTAAAGCATTACAGTGCAATTGCATTGCATACAATAAAGCGACAACCATATGGCTCCTGCCAGTTGCCAATAACTCAGTTACAAAACATGATCATCTCATACAATAAAATTTAGCATCATGTCTTGACCATATCACATCACAACATACCCTGCAAAAACAAGTTAGACGTCCTCTACTTTGTTGTTGCAAGTTTTACGTGGCTGCTACGGGCTTAGCAAGAACCGTTCTTACCTACGCATCAAAACCACAACGATAGTTTGTCAAGTTGGTGCTGTGTTAACCTTTGCAAGGACCGAGCGTAGCCACACTTGGTTCAACTAAAGTTGGAGAAACTGACACCCGCTAGCCACCTTTGTGCAAAGCACATCGGGAGAACCGGTCTCGCGTAAGCGTATGCGTAATGTCGGTCTAGGCCGCTTCGTCCAACAATACCGCCGAACCAAAGTATGACATGTTGGTAAGCAGTATGACTTATATCGCCCACAACTCACTTGTGTTCTACTCGTGCATATAACATCAACGCATAAAACCTAGGCTCTGATACCACTGTTGAGGAACGTAGTAATTTCAAAATTTTCCTACGCACACGCAAGATCATGTCGATGGATAGCAACGAGAGGGGAGAGTGTGATCTACGTACCCTCGTAGATTGACAGCGGAAGCGTTATGACAACGCGATTGATGTAGTCGTACATCTTCACGGCCCGACCGATCAAGCACCGAAACTACGGCACCTCCGAGTTCTAGCACACGTTCAGCTCGATGACGATCCCCGGACTCCAATCCAGCAAAGTGTCGGGGAAGAGTTCCGTCAGCACGATGGCGTGGTGACGATCTTAATGTTCTACTGTCGCAGGGCTTCGCCTAAGCATCACTACAATATTATCGAGGACTATGGTGGAAGGGGGCACCGCACACGGCTAAGAGAACGATCTTAGAGATCAACTTGTGTGTCTAAGGGTGCCCCCTGCCCCCGTATATAAAGGAGCCAAGGGGGGGTGCGGCCGGCCCTAGGAGGAGGCGCGCAAGAGGAGTCCTACTCCTACCGGGAGTAGGACTCCCTCCCTTTCCCTAGTTGGATTAGGACTTGGGGAAGAAGGAAGAGAGGGAAGAAAGGAAAGGGGGGGCGCCGCCCCCCCTCCTTGTCCAATTCGGACTTGGGGGGGAGGGGCATGCGGCAGCCCCTAGGCCTCCTCTCCTCTTCCTCCACTAGGCCCATTAAGGCCCATTAGGTTACCGGGGGGTTCCGGTAACCTCCTGGTACTCCAGTAAAATGCCGATTTCACCCGGAACACTTCCGATGTCCAAACATAGGCTTCCAATATATCAATCTTTATGTCTCGACCATTTCGAGACTCCTCGTCATGTCCGTGATCACATCCGAGACTCCGAACTAACTTCGGTACATCAAAATATATAAACTCATAATGAAACTGTCATAGTAACGTTAAGCGTGCGGACCCTACGGGTTCGAGAACAATGTAGACATGACTGAGACATGTCTCCGGTCAATAACCAATAGCGGAACCTGGATGCTCATATTGGCTCCCACATATTCTACGAAGATCTTTTATCGGTCAGACCGCATAACAACATACTTTGTTCCCTTTGTCATCGGTATGTTACTTGCCCGATATTCGATCGTCGGTATCTCAATACCTAGTTCAATCTCGTTACCGGAAAGTCTCTTTACTCGTTTCATAATACATCATCTCACAACTAACTCATTAGTTGCAATGCTTGCAAGGCTTATGTGATGTGCATTACCGAGAGGGACCAGAGATACCTCTCCGACAATCGGAGTGACAAATCCTAATCTCGAAATACGCCAACCCAACATGTACCTTTGGAGACACCTGTAGAGCTCCTTTATAATCACCCAGTTACGTTGTGACGTTTGGTAGCACACAAAGTGTTCCTCCGGCAAATGGGAGTTGCATAATCTCATAGTCATAGGAACATGTATAAGTCATGAAGAAAGCAATAGCAACATACTAAACGATCGGGTGCTAAGCTAATGGAATGGGTCATGTCAATCACATCATTCTCCTAATAATGTGATCCCGTTAATCAAATGACAACACATGTCTATGGTTAGGAAACATAACCATCTTTGATTAATGAACTAGTCAAGTAGAGGCATACTAGTGACGTTTAGTTTGTCTATGTATTTACACAAGCATTATGTTTCCGGATAATACAATTCTAGCATGAACAATAAACATTTATCTTGATATAAGGAAATAAAATAATAACTTTATTATTGCCTCTAGGGCATATCTCCTTCAGATACTAGGGATGAAGCCCTAACAAAACTAACTCGATTACATGATGAATCTCATCCAACTGCTCAGCGACCAGCAAACCTATGAAGGAACTACTCACTCCCGGTGGGGAGCATCATGGAATTGGCGATGGAGAAGGGTTGGTGATGATGAAGAACGAAGATCCCCCTCTCTGGAGCCCCAAACGGACTCCAGACCCCCCCCCCCCCGAGGAAGAATAGGGCTTGGCGGCGGCTCCGTCTTTTGGATCATGATAATTCTTTCTCCCTTGATTTTTTTCTCCGAAAATAGGAATTTATAGCGTTGGTTTTAGGGTCAGCAGGGCCACCAGGTGGGGGCAACCCACCTAGGCACGCCAGGAGAGGGGGCCACGCCCTGGTGGGTTGTGCCCACCCAAGGGCCCCTCTCCGGTAGGTCTCGGCTCTAGAAATTCTTATATATAATATAAAAATTCCTCGCAAAGTTTCGTTCCATTCTGAGAACTTTTATTTCTACAGAAAAACAACACCATGGTAGTTCTGCTGAAAACAACATCAGTCCGGGGTTAGTTTCATCCAAATCATGCAAATTGGAGTCCAAAACAAGAGGAAAAGCGTTAGGAAAAGTAGACACATTGGAGATGTATCAACCGCTATCTAGCATGCATCTAGTGTATTAGTTCATGGAGAAACGGAGTAATGCAATAAGAACAATGACATGATGTAGACAATATCTATTCATGTTGGAATAGACCCTATCTTTTTATCCTTAATGGCAACGATACATGCGTGTCACTTCTCCTTCTGTCACTGAGATTGAGCACCGCAAGATCGAACCCACCACACAGCACCTCTTCCCATTACAAGAAAAATCAATCTAGTTGGCCAAACGAAACCAAAGTTTCGAAGAAGAAATACATGACTATAATAATCATGCATATAAGAGATCAAAGAAGACTCAAATAATATTCATAGATAGAACTGATCATAAACTCGCAATTCATCAGATCCCAACAAACACACCGCAAAAAGTCAGTACATCAAATAGATCTCCAAGAACATTGAGGATAACATTGTATTGAGAATCAAAAAGAGAGAAGAAGCCATCTAGCTACCACCTACGGACCTGTAGGTCTATGGTAAACTACTCACGCATCATCGCAGGAGCACCAATGATGATGATAAACCCCTCCGTGATCATGTTCCCCTCTGGCAAGGTGTCGGAATAGGGATCTAGATTGGATCATGTGGTCCTGGAACTTGCAGCGGCTGCAATTGTGTTTTGTCGAGTCCCTTATGGTTTCTGGAATATTTGGGTATTTATAGAGCTGATAGGCGGTGGAAAGAACCTCCATGGGCCCCACTACCCATCAGGGCACACTTGGGGCCTTTGGTGCGTCCAGGTGGGTAGTGGGACTCACGGGCCTCCCCTCTGGCACTTCCTTGGCTCCCAAGTTGTCTTTTAGGCAAAAAAAATCTCCAAAAAGATTCACTGTGTTTGGACTCTGTTTGATATGGATATCTACGAAGTAAAAAAACAAGCAAAAAATAGCAACTGGCACTGTGCACTATGTTAATAGGTTAGTCCCAAAAAATGATATAAAGTTGCTATAAAATGAATATAAAACATCCAAGAATGATAATATAATAGCATGCAACAATCAAAAATTATAGATACGTTGGAGACATATCAGCATCCCCAAGCTTAATTCCTGCTTGTCCTCGAGTAGGTAAAAGATAAAAACAAAAAAATATGTGGAATGTTGCCTAACATGTTCATCACATATTCTTTTATTTTATAGCATGGGCATTTGGACTTTTAGATGATTCAAATCAATAGTCTATATTTGACAAGAAGATTTCAATACTCAAGCCTATCAACAAGCAACAATGTATTTCAAAATATCAACACTAAAGCAAGTTATCCCTAGACCGTCATTCTCAATCATTGATCCATTCATGAAACACACTCGAATATTAGCTACATCCAATGCACAAGTATGATCATACTGATCCCTAGTAGGTGCTTTATAAGAGAAGATGGAGACTCAAATAAAAAAATTGCATAAAGCAAATAGATTGGCCCTTCACAGAGTGAAGCGGAGATTTGTAGATGTGCCAGAGCTCAGAGCTTAAATTGAGAGATAAAATATTTTGAGAGGCATGCATTTCCCAACAATGAAAACGACCAAGTAATTCCCAATACTTTACATGCTAGATACATCATGGCAGGTTCCCAAACATAAAATAAAGTTTATTCCCTTTTCCACCATTCTTTCACAATCCATGGATAGTTGTATCCACGGGTGCCTTCCATACCAACACTTTCCAAGGAATTTATTATTTGACAACACAAAGTAAATTTCTTTTTCATTTCGGGACTGGGCATCCTCACTACCGCCACACTCTCGTGCAATGACAAATGAATAAACACTCATCTTGTGAATAACACATCTAGCATGGAAAAATATTGGCCACCCCTGCCGCTTCATGAGCGGTATGAGCACACAAAAAGGGAACTCATTTTGAAAATTAGAGTTGGCACATACAAATTTACTTGGGACGCCATGGAAATACCGCATATAGGTAGATATGCTGGACTCATATCGCACAACTTGGTTTAAGGATTTGGATGCACAAGTAGTATTCCCACTTATTGCAAGTAAAGGCTAGCAAATAGATTGAGAAGCTACCAACCAAGAAGCGAAAATTCTCATAAACGAGCATTAGGCATAACTAACACCAAATAATGCACCAACTATTGACTTCCGTCCTTGCATTAGGAATCACAAACCTTAACACCAATATTCTTACTAAAGCATAATTACTCATCAACATGACTCACATATTACTATCATCATACCTCAAAACTATTGCAAAGAATCCAGCTTATAATGTTCAATGATCTTCATGAAAGTTTTTATTATATCCCCCTTGTATATCGATCACTTTGGGACTAAATTCATATATTAACGTTGCTTATATCAAGCTCTCAAACAAATTTAAGTGAATAACATGAGCACGAATAATTTTCATCATCTCTCAAAATAATATAAGTGAAGCATGAGAGTATTTCTTCAAAAATAAAAGCACCACCGTGCTCAGAAAAGATATAAGTGAAGCACTAGAGCAATTCCATAGCTCAAAAAAATTAAGTGAAGCACATAGAGAAATTCTAACAAATCATAACATCATTATGGATCTCTCAAATAGGTGTGTCCAGCAAGGATGATTGTGACAAACTAAAAAGCAAAACAAGCAAAGACTCATATAATACAAGACACTCCAAGCAAAATTCATGATATGTGACGAATAAAAATATAGCTCCAAGTAAAATTACCAATGATTGTTAGAAGAAAGAGGGTATGCCTTCCAGGGCATCCCCAAGCTTAGTTTCTTGGTTCTCCTTGAATATTACCTTGGGGTGCCATGGGCATCCCAAAGCATAGGCTCTTTTCACTACTCCTTCATCCATCTTTATCTCGCCCAAAAGATGAAAACTTCAATCACACAAAACATAACAAAACCTTCATGAGATCCCTTAGTATGATAAAGCAAATCACCACTTTAAGTACTGTTGCAAACCCATTCATATTTTATTATTGCATTATACCTACTGTATTCTAACTTTACCTTGGCTTATACCCCTCGATACAATCTATAGATTCATCAAAATAAGCACATAATGCAACAAAAACAGAATCTGCCAAAAATAGATCAGTCTGTAGTAATCTGGACTTTGTCCGTACTTCCATAACACCAAAAATTCTGATAACTTCGGACAACATAGGCAATTTGTATATCAATCTTGTGTAAAATTCAGAATTTTTCGTCACTTCTATGATTTTTGAAAATTCTTCTACCGGGCGCAAAAGTTTTTGTTTTTCAACAAGATCAAATCAACAATCACCCAACATGATCCTAAAGGCTTTACTTGGCACAAACACTAAGTAAAACATGAAATCAGAATCATAACAATAGCATAATTGTGTGAACAAACAACAACAGAAAGAAATAGAGAAATTATTTTATCCATTTGGTTGCCTCCCAACAAGCATTGTTGTTTTATGCCCCTAGCTAGGCATAATGCATAGATTCAAGTATTGTCATCTTCGGTTTTATTTTCCATAGGTGAGTTTTTGTAAGGAGGTTTTTCAAAAATAACTTGAAACACAATGTCCATAGAAATTTTAGCATTATCAAGTTGTCCATCTTTTTATCCCCTTTGACTCCCGGCTACAATCGAATTGGATGCACAACTAGTATTCCCACTTAGTGCAAGGAAAGTCTAGCAAATAGATTGAGAAGAAACCAACCAAGAAATTAAAATTCTCATAAACGAGCATTAGGCATAACTAACACCGACTAATGCACCATCTATTGACTTTTGTGCTTGCACAGGGAATCACAAACCTTAACACCAATATCCTTACTAAGGCAAAATTACTCACCAACATGACTCACATATTAATATCATCATATCTCAACACTATTGCAAAGAATCAAGTTTATCCAATGATCTTCATGAAAGCTTTCATTATATCCCCCTTGGATATCTATCACTTTGGGACTAAATTCATATATTACCGTTGATTATATCAAGCTCTCAAACAAATTTAAGTGAAGAACATGAGCACGAAGAATTTTTCATGATCTCTCAAAATAATATAAGTGAAGCATGAGAGTATTTCTTCAAAACTTAAAGCACCACCGTCCTCAGAAAAGATATAAGTGAAGGACTAGAGCAATTCCATAGCTCAAAAAAATTAAGTGAAGCACATGAGCAATTCTAACGAATCATAGCATCCTTATGGATCTCTCAAATAGGTGTGTCCAGCAAGGATGATTGTGACAAAATAAAAAGCAAAAAAAGCAAAGACTCATATAATACAAGACGCTACAAGCAAAATCCATGATATGTGACGAATAAAAATACAGCTCCAAGTAAAAGTACCAATGATGTTAGAAGAAAGAGGAGATACCTTCCAGGGCATCCCCAAGCTTAGTTGTTTGGTTCTCCTCGAATATTACCTTGGGGTGCCATGGGCATCCCCAAGCTTAGGCTCTTTTCACTCCTTACTCATTCATCCATCATGATCTCGCACAAAACTTGAAAACCTCAATCACACAAAACATAACAAAACCTTCATGAGATCCGTTAGTATGATAAAGCAAATCACCACTTTAAGTACTATTGCAAACCCATTCATATTTTTATTGCATTATACCTATTGCATTCTAACTTTACCATGGCTTATACCGCTCGAAACAATCTATAGATTCATCAAAATAAGCGCACATTGCAACAAAAATACAATCTGTCAAAAATAGAATAGTCTGTAGTAATGTGGACTTTGTCCATACTTCCATAACACCAAAAAATATGAAAACTTAGGACAACGTAGGCAATTTGTATATCAATCTTGTGTAAAAAAATAGAATTTATGTCACTTCTGTAATTTTTGAAAATCCTGCTACCAGGAGCAACAATTTTTGTTTTTCAATAAGAACAAATCAATAATCACCCAACATGATCCTCAGGGCTTTACATGGCACAAACACTAACTAAAACATGAAATCACAATCATAATAGTAGCATAATTGTGTGAACACACAACAACAGAAAGAAAGAGAAAAAATATTTTATCCATTTGGTTGCCTCCCAACAAGCGTTGTCGTTTTATGCCCATAGCTATGCATAATGCATAAATTCAAGTATTGTTATCTTTAGTTTTATTTTCCATAGATGAGTTTTTGTAAGGAGGTTTTTCAAAAATAACTTGACACACATTGTCCATAGAAATTTTAGCATTATCAAGCTGTCCATCTTTTTATCCCCATTGACTCTCGGCTACAATCGAATTGGATGCACAAGTAGTATTCCCACTTAGTGCAAGGAAAGTGTAGCAAATAGATTGAGATGCAACCAACCAAGAAACAAAAATTCTCATAACTGAGCATTAGGCATAACTAACACCTAATAATGCACCAACTATTGACTTTCGTGCTTGCATAGGGAATCACAAACCTTAACACCAATATTCTTACTAAAGCATAATTACTCACCAACATGACTCACATATTACTATCATCATATCTCAAAACTATTGCAAAGAATCAATTTTATAATGTCCAATGATCTTCTAAATTAAGTGAAACACATAGAGCAATTCCATATCTCAAAAAAATTAAGTCCAATGATCTTCTAACAAATCATAGCATCATTATGGATCTCTCAAATAGGTGTGTCCAGCATGGATGATTGTGACAAACTAAAAAGCAAAACAACCAAAGACTCATATAATACAAGACGCTGCAAGCAAAATTCATGATATGCGACGAATAAAAATATAGCTCCAAGTAAAATTACCAATGATTGTTAGAAGAAAGAGGGGATACCTTCCAGGGCATCCCCAAGCTTAGTTGCTTGGTTCTCCTTGAATATTACATTGGGGTGCCATGGGCATCCCCAAGCTTAGGCTCTTTTCACTCCTTACTCCTTCATCCATCATGATCTCAACCAAAACATGAAAACTTCAATCACACAAAACATAACAAAACCTTCGAGAGATCCGTTAGTACGATAAAGAAAATCACCACTTTAACTACTGTTGCAAACCCATTCATATTTTATTATTGCATTATACCTACTATATTCTAACTTTACGATGGCCTATACCCCCTTGATACAATCTATAGATTCATCCAAATAAGCACACAATGCAACTAAAACATAATCTCTCAAAAATAGAACAGTTTGTAGTAATCTGGACTTTGTCCATACTTCCATAACACCAAAAATTCTGAAAACTTAGGACAATGTGGGCAATTTGTATATCAATATTGTGTAAAAATCAGAATTTATCGTCACTTCTGTGATTTTTGAAATTTTTGCTACAAGGCGCAAAAGTTTTTGTTTTTCAACAAGATCAAATCAACAATCACCCAAGATGATCCTAAAGGCTTTACTTGGCACAAACACTAATTAAAACATGAAATAGCAATAATTAAAACACTAATTAAAAGATGATCCTAAAGCATAATCGTGTGAACACACAACAACAGAAAGAAAGAGAAAAAATTATTTTATCCATTTGGTTGCCCCCAACAAGCATTGTCTTTTTATGCCCCTAGCTAGGCATAATGCATAGATTCAAGTATTGTCATCTTCAGTTTTCTTTTCCATAGATGAGTTTTTGTAAGGAGGTTTTTGAAAAAGAACTTAAACACATTGTCCATAGAAATTTTAGCATTATCAAGTTGTCCATCTTTTTATCCCCTTTGACTCCCGGCTAGAATTGAAGAATATTATTGATTAACATAATTGAAAGCTTGTTGGATCATATCCAAAATTGGAATTCACTTTTCATGGTTCTCATCAAAAAATATTATTACCAAGAAAATGTCTTAATACATATTCAGTATTGTATAGGATCTCATCTATTAACTGTTTTTCATGGTTCATACCATAAAAAGCAAAGATCCCCCTAGATTCCCGTACTATGTGATCAAATTAATTCATGAGAACAAGGGTGGCTATCGTTTTAGAGTTAGGATCCTTTATAACGGGTAGCTCATAAAACGATCTTTGCAAGGTAGAATGAGTATGAATAAATCTATTTTGAAGTTTCAGAACTAGTGCTGAAATAGCTTCCGCATAAGTTTTAGTCCTTTTAAGAATAGGAGTATCATCAGAAGTCAAAGTTCTAACACAATTAAAGAATTATTGGATGGTTTCTTTTCTTATAGCATTCCCTTGTCCCAAAACAAAAGTTTTAGCATCTAGATTACCAGAACGTCAAATTTTAGGAGTTGTGCCATCATATGTCTCTGCCATACCAAAGTAACTCATGATGACAAGTTCGAGCAAACAAAAGATTGAAAGAGAAAAGCCAAATAAAAAGGCAAATATTTTTGTGCTTTTTGCAAAAAACATTTTAGAAGTGGGGGAGATGAAAACGAGAGGCAAATGGCAAATAATGTAATTGCAAGGAGATGAGATTTGTGATTGGGTACCTGATAAATGTTGATGATCTCTCCCCGGCAACGGTGGCATAAATTGGCAAGTTGACGGGCGACTATATTGACTTGAACCTCCCTGGCAATGGCGCCAAAAAATCTCCCTGATTTCTTGTATCTGCGTTGGTATTTCCCCGAAGAGGAGAGGATGATGCAGCACAGCAACGGTAAGTATTTCCCTCGGTTATGAAACCAAGGTTATCAATCCAGTAGGAGAACCAAGCAACACTATGTAAACAGTAACTACACACAAATAACAAATACTCGCAACCCAACGCATAAGAGGGGTTGTCAATCCCTCCTCAGTATTGAGATAGATTAAATTGTATGAGATTGGATAAATAGATCTAGTACAAACACGAAATAAAATAAATAAAGAAAAAGTGCAACAAGGTATTTTTTGGTTTTTGGGATAATATATCTGAAAACAATATGATAAAAGATAGACCCGGGGGTCGTAGATTTCCCTAGTGGTTTCTCTCGAGAAAATAGCATACGATAGGTAAACAAATTATTGTTGGGCAATTGATAGAAGAGCAAATAATTATGATGATATCCAAGGCAATGATCATGTATATAGGCATCATGTCCAAGATTAGTAGACCGAAACAATTCTGCATCAACTATTATTACTCCACACATCGACTGCTATCTAGCATGCATCTAGTGTATTAAGTTCATGGATAAACGGAGTAATGCAATAAGAATGATGACATGATGTAGACAAGATCTATTCATGTAGGAATAGACCCCATATTTTTATCCTTAATAGCAACAATACATGCGTGTCACTTCTCCTTCTATCACTAAGATTGAGCACCGCAAGATCAAACCCATCACAAAGCACCTCTTCCCATTGCAAGAAAAGTCAATCTAGTTGGCAAAACTAGACCAAATTTTCAGAGAACAAATACTAGGCGATAATAATCATGCATATAAGAGATCAAATAAGACTCAAATAATATTCATAGATAGAACTGATCATAAACTTGCAATTGAACAAACGCACCGCAAAAGGTCATTACATCAAATAGATCTCCAATAACATTGAGGAGAACATTATATTGAGAACCAAAAAGAGAGAAGAAGACGTCTATCTACTGCCTACAGAGGAGCACCAATGAGGATGATGAACCCCTCCGTGATTGTGTTCCCCTCCGGCAAGGTGCTGGAATAGAGCTCTAGATTGGATCTCGTAGTTCTGGAACTTGCGATGGCTGGAATTGTGTTTCGTTGACTCTCCTAGGGTTTCTAGAATATTTAGGTATTTATAGAGCTGAGAGGCAGTGGAAAGGACCTTCGGGGGCCCCACTACCCATCAGGGCACACTAGGGGCCTCTAGCGCGCCCAGGTGGGTAGTGGGCCCCATAGCCTCCCTTCTGGCACCTCCTTGGCTCCCAAGTTGTCTTCTGGGCAGAAAAAGATCTCCAAAAAGTTTCACTGCGTTTGGACTCCATTTGATATGGATATTCGCGATGTAAAAAAACAAGCAAAAAACAGCAACTGGCACTGGGCACTGGATGGACATCGTACGGTCACTGGAGCTAGAATCATTCATATTGACTAACTTGACAAAGCCCTCCATCCCCGTCAACTTAGTAGGCCCACAAGTCAGCCTCCCACTATGGTGGGTCCCAGCTGGCAGGGGGTATTCATTTTTTGTGCGCAGTAAGGAGGCACTTCCTTGCGTGCGAAGATATAGTTGGTGGGTCCCACCTGTCAGCGGAGGGAACTTTTTTTCGCGAAATACAAAGGCCCTTCCGGTGGGTCCCAGATGTCAGGTGGAGGAATCATTATTTTGCGCGTAATAAGGAGGCACTTCCTTGTGTGCGGCCGTGGACCCAGTTGTCAACCTCTCCACGTACATTCCACTTCCGATGGATGTCGTTCATTGACCACGTTGACCACGCCACGCTGAGAGCACCAGGGCGGTGGACGATGGTGAGGACTACGAAGGGAACGACACGGAGCCGGGGAAGACACGACAGTGGCTGCCCACGTGGTGGAGAGTATGAGGGTTGACTGGTTCGGCTGCCGTCGCCAGAAAATAACAGGAGGTGTGGGTGAGTAGAAGGATAGACAGACCAAAGATGCGAGTATATGATGGGGCCGTGAGGCCTGCCCGGCAGAACAACCGGCCATGGGAGGCGAGAGCAGGCGGTTTCGATGGCGCTGGTTTTGGCGGCTGGGGCAGGAAGATCAGATACTGAAGAAGCACGATTGCCGTTAGATTGACATCTAACGGTCTGACGCTGGTAGAGTAGATTGTTGACTAAGTTTCTTTTTTGATAAACCTTGTGTACGCATGAACTTAGTAGGCCCACAAGTCAGCCTCCAAATCTGTGGCAGACAACATAGAGCCCATTTGCTATTTTTTTAATAATTTGCATCCCATTTGCTAATTCTTAAGTAATTTATTACAGCCCATTTCCTGCCCAGGACCACAGTGAAAAAGTTCAACCATATTTTGCATATTTCGGTGGAGTCCGAACTTTTGTAATCCCGAAATGATAAACATTTTTTTAAGAACTTATTGATTTGCCAAAAAATTGTTTTGTTTTTGTAAGAAAATAAGACGTAGGACAATTGAGTTGGTTGAAGGAAAAACCAGTGGTGAAAAAATCAGCGCTGGGAGGGAAAACAACAACAAAAATAAGGATGTAAATATGAAAAGTGAATTTTATGTATTTTCAATATAATGATACGTGTGTATGAACTAGTAAAACTATAGGTAGAGATTATAAAACGGATGTAGGACATGCGTTTCAAGAGGAAAATAGAACTGGGCTATGTGTTTGATTTAGTAAAAAAAAGTGCCTGCGGATGTTGTAAGACAAAATATAACTAACGCTGGCGGGCCAGAGGCCAGTAGATACCTACTGGATATTTGTGCCCCTTTGTCGTCATGGGCTGGACCTGTTAAAAAAAACCAAGCCTGGGCATTCTACAGCCCAGTTGAAACTTGCTCGACCTGAAAAAACAATGTACGTGCTCAATAAACGAGAGAATTCTGCAAGTACAGACTGATAACTGGGATGCAGCATGGATATTGTTTTTTCATCGTGATAATAAGAGCATGCACTTGTTTTGAAAAATTTGGAGAACTGGGAATTCGAACGGCAGGTGCTTATGCTACCCATCAAATAAAAAACAGGTGCCTCAAAATTCATTTCGAAACAAATGATTCAGCTTTATATCCACATCGACCCTTGGCATGATGGTTGGAAGGAAATGCCAAGTTCATACCAAAAGATCGTTAACAACAATACCAACTAGCGGATGACAAGGTAGTACAAGTACCAATACCAAACTAACTTATAATCTTTTTAGTCCTGGTCCTAGTGTTCGTCTGGTAGAAAATCTTGCAGAGGACCAGCTCCTGCTCCTTCTCTTGCTCCAGGTCCCCGAGGTGGTACTAGTGCATCACCCAGTTTGTCCTCTACTGGTCGAAGTTCTTGTTGGTGTGCAGCACCAGAACCTTTTTGATGCCCATATGCCGACCGTTGACCATCACCGGCAAGGTATTGCCCGTGTTTTGCCACATCACATGCATGCCGCACTCCGACTGTATCTTGCGACGTGTCCACGTATCCCTTTTGAACGCCCTGGAATTGCGCTGGAAGAAATGCTTGCTTAGGCCTCAAGGTGCTCGATCAGCTCCTGATCCATGAGATCGAACTTGACGCCAGCCGGCAGCACCGGCCAATCCTTCTTCGACTTGCATGGGTTAATTCCAGTAATATGGTACTCAATGTATGATCAATCGACTGTTTTAAGTGAATGATGAAAGATTTCGACAGATAAGTGGTACTCCAAATCTGAAGTCTAGAATACCCGAACATGCCGTCGGGATTCTTGTGTCACCTCACGCGCAGCGTGTTGTCACGTCAATTCAATGTGTGGACATGATGAATAATTTGACCGAAGTATACTAGTACTGCTACTTTACTACTTACTAGTCATATTTAGTGTCACATTTTAACCATAGGTTTAACTAACAAGTACGCACTTGAAGCCTAAGTGATATATATATATACTGCACAACATCTCCACCATCATTATCAGTACATCTTGCGCTGGTGAGTTAGGATGCACTTGATCCCAGAAAGGTATCTATCCTTCAAACCAGAGGAGTGCTTCAAACTAACAACAGTACATAATATCCAACAAAAGAGGGTCGTACTACAACAGCAGAATACATGGCTCAGTCCACATATCAGTACGAATCAAGTTGTGCATATTTGCTATTGGCATGAACCACATCGTCGCATGTCGGGTTTGCAAAAGTCATCCATCGCATGGAAGCTTGATGCCTTTCACACACTGAAGAATATCTGGCAACAAGCTGTGTTGACGAATCTCTGGATATGGTGATTCATGAAACCCATGGTATGATGTGTAAACATAGTCCCCCCTAGCGAATGGAAGTTGCATAACACGGTAATCATCATCGGGGATATGATCGATGATTGGTTGGATGATCGGATAATTGAGCCCGAGGAACATGGAGTGGTTGCCGAGGCTGTACACCCGCCTCCAGTTGAATACGCCTGGCCCAACGGAGCTGGGATCTTTCTCGAACACGAAGCAGCCATAGCCATCAATGTCACGAACGCCCCAGGCATTGTACTGCATGTGGTTTGATGAAATGGTTTGATCAATTTGGTACGTGCAAATGAGCATCAAATGACCACCGTCAGCTGAACGAGCGATAAACCACCACCCATCGGTTGGTATGATTCCAGGTCCTGGAATCATGAAGGCCAGCCCATTTGCGCCTGCTGCAACAATTCAAATTGGAGACCAAAATGACAAAAATAAACAATCATGTTCAGAGTATGTGTGGAATTAAGATTATTATAATAGTGACACAGATCATAGACAGAGAATTGCAATGCTGTGGTCATAATCCTACCCCAAGTTAAAAAATAAGCCAATGGCTTTCATATTCTTTTTTATTTTTTATTTTTTTAGAAAAGGAGGATTATTGGCTTTCATATTATAGCAATATATCATGGTTCAAACATCACGTAACAATTAGAGGAAAACAGATATGACAGGGCCTACTCATATTCTACCATAGCACTTACTACAGTTATCATATCAACTCTAAGCAATAACATGTGTTGTTATAAAAATCCTGGAAATGAGAGTAACATATAGCAATCATGAGGTTATACTCATAATATCTATTCTAACAATCATTAGATACCAATTGTTCTCGTATCAACTCTAACAATAACATGTGTGGTCAAAAAAATCTAGGAAATGAGAGGAACATATAGCAATGATGTGGTTATAGACATACTATATATTCTAAATTTGTAACAATGAACAGGCAGTCGTATTCTTAAGGTAAAGATGAGATGAGATAGAACAATTACACGACGATAGATTCCACCAATGTAGGCAGCCAATCATTGCGTCGACCGCATAAACGATGCCATCATGCACTATAGCATCAGACAGAAGTGTTGGGTAAAGAGGATCGACGATGAGCCATAACCATGTATGGCGACCGGATTCCAGATAGACTAATCCCATGTTGAACACGGCGATGAGCTTGTAATCCATGTAGTCTTCTGATGGTGTGGGCACTTCGCAGATTACAACCTTCAGCAAACAAAGGTCGAGCCAAAAGCTCGACGTGTCTCATGCGTAGTAGGCAGGAGTGTCCGGCGGGCCGCGAGGCTCGATGGCGGCGGTATCCAAAGATGGAAGGGTGATCTCTCGCTGGGTGTAGATATCCACGAGATGCCACGGACTACCGGATTGGTGGATGAGGACGATCCAGTTGGTCTTCAGGCTCGCCCAGTAGGGGCCGCGCATGAAGGACAGGTGGACGGGTAGTGGTAGCATGTCGAGGGGCACCACGGAAACCTCCGTAGGATCGTCAAGTCGGTGTCTGGGCCACCTGGCAGGATCAGGCATTAGGAAGCGGGGTGTCTTGAAAAGAGGCGGCCGGTTGCAAACGAGTAGACGGTACAAAGACACCGAGCATGCGGCCAGACGGACAGTGCTGAGTAGGTCCATGCGATTACAGATCTGCTCCAAGAGAACATCGGGGAGGGAATTCCAATCACGGCTCTGCGTTTTAGTCGGTTCTGCCATTGGGGTTTTCAGTGCTTGCGAGCCAGCAGGGAAGTGGATTCGGGCGGGCGAGTGAAGAAGCTTCTCCTCGCATGGCCAAGAAGTGAGCGGGGGGATATAGTACGTGCGAGCTACCAAGGAAGATAGCGCGGGCGGGCGAGCAGTGAGCAGGGGGAAATGGTGTGCGGCCGACGATGGGGAAGAGAGGAGGAAGAAGGGTGGAATACGGGGAAGAAGAGTGGAATACGGGGAAGAAGGTGCATTAAATCTCAATTCTACTACTACTACCAGGATATACCATCCTTCGGAGTGTAAATAGTTACACCGATGACATGTGGGTCTACCACAAGAGGGCCAATATGTTAGTTAATGGAGGATGAAGCGTGCTCTACTGGCAAACATGATGGCAGTACTGGGTAAGGCTGATTTAGTAACACTAACACGCTGGTTCATCTTATTAATTAAGTGTCCCATCTGCTGCAGCGTGTATTGTCACTTCACTGCGAAGACTAGTTGAATAGTTCTCTCTGACCGAGATGGGGAATAATGGATCACGAAGACTTCCTTTCTACATTATCCCTATGCCTCTACGCTCACTTCACTCATTTTTCTCCGTATGTAGTCACTTGTTGAAATATCTAGAAAGACAAATACTCCGTATTTGGGAACAGAGGGAGGATTTTACTCCGTATTTGGGAATAGAGGGAGTATCACCATATGGAGGGAACAGAGGAAGCTTGAAATATGAACATGTCAATGGGAGAGAGTAAGCCCCATGCATGCATGCATGCATGCAACATGCAACACTCACACGTACACATGGATGCACACAACACTCATGTACCCATGCGGCACACAGTACACGACGCAACACACACGCTCACGCTCAAGTGCTCAACCTACTCCCTACGTCCGTAAAAGACTGTACATTTAGAGATTTACACATTGACCAGGGCATAATTAACACCCAAAAGTAGAAGACTTATGTGTGCATGCGACCATTGAGAGAAGAAGACTAAATGAAGGTTGTTGCATGTTGTAATTAAGGATAGACATGTAGCCTATACCTAGAGCACAAGTTGGTGCATTAGTCAATCAATATCGATTTAGATTAAAGGCTAAATACATTGGAAGTGTATATGTACTACACTCTTTGTTTTTCTAGCTGATTTCTTTGCCCTGCCAACTGACAGGTGGGACCCAGAAACTAGGTGACAATTTAACCAGTCAACAAAGTGCCACGTCGACTATGTGGCCGGTCAGTAGGGTGCAATACGGTGCTCTACGATGAGCTAATGATCGTATAATCACCACAAAACTATATGTAGTGACCGTAAAGAGCGTATTGTTACATACGTTGACTACCAGTGTATTTTCTCGTTTCAAATTAAGCCATATTAAGCTTAAAGGACGCACTATGGACTAGTACTAGTACTGCTTTGATGTGTCCCGTCAACTCGCCGAAGGAGGAGAAGCTTGCTTACTACGCCTCTCCCTAGCCCACGCGCGCGGTGGTTCGCAGGACGAGGGGAGGGTTTTGACTACAGCACCCTCTCCCTCTCCCTCGCCCTCGCCCTCGCGGTGGACGTGCAACAGTTCAATCGATGTCAGATTGCCATAAGCATAATCTATACTGTAGTATCATTATTGTTGGACCTTCCGAAGAGGCGAAGAGCCAAGTGCAAGGTTCACACGAGTACGAACTGTTAAACCTCCTGAAGATGCAAAGAGCCAAGCGCAAGGTTTTATAGGAGTTGTCGTCCTAGTAGGAGCGTACTACAACTATAGGGAATGATGCTACTCTATGATGCCGCCACGTCACGTATATCCAAAGCTGTGCCACCTTTTTTTCTCAAAGAGCGTGTTGGAGCCCGTGCAACAACCACACAAGTTGCACATACAAATAACACATTTACTAGTAATAAATTCTAAAGGACAAATGCCAGTATGCCACACAAGTACATCTCCAATTCATGTGATAAATTTGTGCATGACTAGTCTACATATATTCACAACGCTACCGTTCACAATTTATCGTACTCCACTTACACGTTATACATGGGCTACATGTCCTCCTCTAGGTTCCAGTCCCAGGTGTTCTTCATGGATGGCACGATCCATAGCGGTGGGCAACGGGAATCATTGTCGCAGCTTTCTAGTCCGGTTCCACACGATGGAGACTCATCCAAGCTGAAGCGGCATAAATCAGGGATAGCGTGTCCCAGCATGTCGTTCATCCGGCGGTGCGCACGGAAGACACAACCATGCTTCATGAACAGCAGACCTTCCGTGTCGTGCACGGAAGGTGGCATCCGCTTCACAATGGGGTAGCTGTCCCTAATTAAAAGCGATTACTCTCCAAGAATGTTCCTCATCACCCACGTAGCATCACGGGGGTCGAACTCGGCGCCGTTCATCTAGTACATGCGGCATCTCAGATCTAGACACATGGTGATGTACATAGTCAAGCTCCATGCATAATAATGTTGTGCTCAAATATGGCGGTGAGTAATACTGTGCAGCAAATAGTACTACTCCGGTATAGAGGAACTAAAATAACTAGCTTATTATATATAGCCACTGTTGGCTACATGGATGAGATAGTAATACATGGAAAAACAAAAATGGTGGCAGCTAGTGGGTTCAAGTCTTCAAGGGCCTAGCTAGCTATACGCATCCTCCAAGGTATAAAGTACTCCTACTAGTACGTAAGTAGAGTACTAGTACAACAATGAAAGAGAAGGCAAGAGGGTTAAAAATGGAATACCTGGGTAGATGGTGACGGTCCGATCGTGGTAGATTGTGTGACCATGTTGCATAGCAGTGGTACCATGGGTAACGACTGCTAAGATAGTTGATCCCAATATGCCAAAGTCAGCTACAAGGTTCCAGCTTAGACCAAATCGCGGATGCAAATGCACATCCAGGATCGGCGATCTTATTTTGATCGCGGGATGACTGGTCCCTGCAAAATAATGGAGTACCGTTAGGGATGCAAATGATGGTTTGTGCATTCCATTTGTAATCTCCCATACCGTAGGATGGAAACCAGATGAAACAAGTCCCCTGGCTTGTCACCGCGAAGAAGCGGCCTAGATGGTGCACAACGTCTTCGAACATGTAGGGGTACAAATCTGTCGCCGCCAACATGCGCCAGCCTCTCCCGCTACTGCCTCTTGCATTGATGGCAATCCTTATGTCGAACACCGCGATGAGATAGTAATCGTCATAGCCGCGTCGCTTTATCAGTGGGTCCGCAATTGTTATCTTCTTCAATCTCATGTAGGCATAATCATATGTATTCAAGCCCAGCCAGTCCGGATGGCCGATCCCAATGGTGGAGAAGGGGTCTACCGGAATGGCCGCACTGCTGTGGATGATGTGCAAAATGATGGTGGTATCCGGCCGGAGGTATGCAAGCCAATCTTCGTTGGCACCGACCCAGACCTATATATAAGACAGTGGGCAGCGGAGAAATTACGGGATGGAAATGGAATAACTAAGTACTACATGATCAAACACCAATATTGACCTGCTCATTGGACAAAATCCGACTACCTCTCAACATCGGCAACTCTAGCGGAGTCAACGTGCAACCATGGCCAGGGTGCGGTGGACCGTTCGAAGGATTGTCCCATAGAAGAACCTTCTCCTCGAGGACGCATGGAAGACCAACAAGCATGGACTTTTCCCAAGACATTTTAAGCACCGTCTTGAAATAGTTGGTGCAGGAAGCACCGAGTCCTGCGGCGGTGAGGACATCAGAGCAGCGTGCGATTTTTCCCAGAGGATCATTGCCCAAGGTCTGCCAGCCCCGATGAGGAGGTGAACCGCCTGGCGAATCCATGGGAGCAGCGACGAACTGCCTTCTCTTCGGGGGGAGGGGAACTGGCGAGGAGGAGGTAAGAGCGTAGTAACCGCAGGGCCTCATCCCTTCCAATTATAGAGCGTAGTAAGCTAGTAGTTTTTGGCATGGATTAAGAAATTTTGGGTATGTTTTTGCTATTTTTTGTACACACCAACTAGTGTCAAAAAACGTCTTACATTACGTGACGGAGGAGTATGTACTCGTATTGTATCAGTACTAGTACTACTTTCTCAACTAGTAGTGCGAGGGTACTCCTAGTGCTATGTACTGTACTTCTAGTATAGTGCACCAGTTTTGAACTCTTGAATCTCAGGGCCAAGGAGCTATAGTTGGAAGTGGAGGGTACTACTGTTCTCTAGAACCATCTCTGTACTATCAATGCAGGGAAAGTACACCTACGTAGTGGCCTAGTGGGTACTCTCGGTGCTCGATTCAGCCGATCATCTCACATAGTTGGCCTACTCAGCCGCTCCTCTCACGCACACACTATCAGCCTGTTTATCAGCGACGGTTACTGCGGGGGCAGAACATTTGAGTTATTTGATACAGCGAGACTAGGCTTTTCGCTTCCATTTGTGGAGGTGTAATGGATCTTGTCAAACTTTTTTAGTAGTTCCTTCTTTATGAATGAGATGAAGCAAAGCTTTTGCCTCCGTTTCAAAAAAACACGTCAAGAGGAATTTCTTTTATAGTAGAGCCGATAATGGAGTGAAGTCCATGCGTGCAACGCCACAAGCTACAGAGTAGTAGTAGAGCACTTTACGTATAGAGCCATATTGCACAGTTCCCAATGCCCCGCCAGGCTTTTCCGGCTCCTCGGGCTTAATTGGGAGGCGCTAGTTTAAATATGCTACTAGTTGATTAGGAAGCTGCAAGCGAGGTGCGGCTAGGGCGAGCACGCGAGCCACGAGATGCTAGGAAGGAAAACCCGTTCACGTGTCTAGGCTATCCAATGCACCCAGATTGTGGTGCCGCACGTCCGTTTGACTTCAAAACTCAAACTACCCGTGTAAAATATTGGCTCACGGCGAAGCTACTATTTAAACAAAACCGCCGTGCGTTCGGCCGGGGTTGAACCCACAAAACAAGGTATACACTCCCATGACCAGTAGTAGTACTCGTTGGAGTACAACGCAACATAGAATCTCCTTTTGTCGCTAGTAGTACATTGTTCCTTAGGCTGGCCATAGTGGGGGTAACATCAGTGGTAACATGCACTTGGGACTAGCAAACATGCTTATGCGGCACATAATTAAAGAAGAGAGAGTGTTAGAGTAACATAGGTAGATACCGTATCATGTTAAATGCTATGCTACTTTGTGTCATGCATGGCAATAAATATGGTCATCTATGATACTATGCACTATGGAGGTAGTATCATACACTAGTATCATACGCATGTTACTAGCATATGATACTCACCACTATGAGTAGCCTTACAAGAAACCCCTAATGATGCAAGAAACCACTAATAATGCCAAGAAACTACTACCACTTGCATACGTGGCAGACTTAAGATAAGACTACCTTATCAACCATTGTACATGCTCTTACCAACCAGCCCTACCAAGAAACGACTACTCTACAAAGTGTTGTTATAGGCACGTTTCAACCCATGGCCCTGTTTGGATACATTTGTTGTCAATCTAACCCTGCCATCCAAACACCACTTTGGTTAGAGTTAGTTCAGGGTTTGAATCTAACCTCTAACTTAGAGTATCCAAACAAGGCCCATGTCGCCCATTAAGTCAACGCCTTCTATTCGACAGGGCGTTAAGACTTGTGGGACCTACATGCCAGTCTGCACAAAAATCCCCGAGTGACCTCTTACCTCCGGCCCGTCCACCTTGTCATCCTCGGCCACGGGACGCAGCTACCGCCGCTGGCAGAAGGCGAGGTCAAAACCGCTGGCGGTGCGGAGCCCATCTTGCAGCAGCGCGGATGCGAGCTCCGTCCGACGCTCACGGACGCTAGCTAGCCAAGATAGCTCCGTTCGGCTGCTTTTCCGCAAGGTTTGCTAGCTAGATTGGCATGGCGGCGCGCTAGCTAGATTGGCACGGTGGCGCGGCGGCTTGCCAACAATGAAAACGACCAAGTAATTCCCAATACTTTACATGCTAGATACATCATGGCAGGTTCCCAAACATAAAATAAAGTTTATTCCCTTTTCCACCATTCTTTCACAATCCATGGCTAGCTGTATCCACGGGTGCCTTCCATACCAACATTTTCCAAGGAGTTTATTATTTGACAACACAAAGTAAATTTCTTTTTCATTTCGGGACTGGGCATCCTCACTACTGTCACACTCTCGTGCAATGACAAATGAATAAACACTCATCTCGTGAATAACACATCTAGCATGGAAAAATATTGGCCAGCCCTGCCGCTTCATGAGCGGTATGAGCACACAAAAAGGGAACTCATTTTGAAAATTAGAGTTGGCACATACAAATTTACTTGGGACGCCGTGGAAATACCACATATAGGTAGATATGCTGGACTCATATGGCACAACTTGGTTTAAGGATTTAGATGCACAAGTAGTATTCCCACTTAGTGCAAGTAAAGGCTAGCAAGTAGATTGAGAAGCTACCAACCAAGAAACAAAAATTCTCATAAACGAGCATTAGGCATAGCTAACACCAAATAATGCACCAACTATTGACTTCCGTCCTTGCATAGGGAATCACAAACCTTAACACCAATATTCTTACTAAAGCATAATTACTCATCAACATGACTCACATATTACTATCATCATACCTCAAAACTATTGCAAAGAATCCAGCTTATAATGTTCAATGATCTTCATGAAAGTTTTTATTATATCCCCCTTGTATATCGATCACTTTGGGACTAAATTCATATATTAACGTTGCTTATATCAAGCTCTCAAACAAATTTAAGTGAAGAACATGAGCACGAATAATTTTCATCATCTCTCAAAATAATATAAGTGAAGCATGAGAGTATTTCTTCAAAAATAAAAGCACCACCGTGCTCAGAAAAGATATAAGTGAAGCACTAGAGCAATTCCATAGCTCAAAAAAATTAAGTGAAGCACATAGAGAAATTCTAACAAATCATAACATCATTATGGATCTCTCAAATAGGTGTGTCCAGCAAGGATGATTGTGACAAACTAAAAAGCAAAACAAGCAAAGACTCATATAATACAAGACACTCCAAGCAAAATTCATGATATGTGACGAATAAAAATATAGCTCCAAGTAAAATTACCAATGATTGTTAGAAGAAAGAGGGTATGCCTTCCAGGGCATCCCCAAGCTTAGTTTCTTGGTTCTCCTTGAATATTACCTTGGGGTGCCATGGGCATCCCAATGCTTTGGCTCTTTTCACTACTCCTTCATCCATCATTATCTTGCCCAAAGGATGAAAACTTCAATCACACAAAACATAACAAAACCTTCATGAGATCCCTTAGTATGATAAAGCAAATCACCACTTTAAGTACTGTTGCAAACCCATTCAAATTTTATTATTGCATTATACCTACTGTATTCTAACTTTACCTTGGCTTATACCCCTCGGTACAATCTATAGATTCATCAAAATAAGCACATAATGCAACAAAAATAGAATCTGCCAAAAATAGAACAGTATGTAGTAATATGGACTTTGTCCGTACTTCCATAACACTAGAAATTCAAAACTTCGGACAACGTAGGCAATTTGTATATCAATCTTGTGTAAAAAATCAGAATTTTTCGTCACTTCTATGATTTTTGAAAATTCTTCTACCGGGTACAAAAGTTTTTGTTTTTCAACAAGATCAAATCAACAATCACCCAACATGATCCTAAAGGCTTTACTTGGCACAAACACTAAGTAAAACATGAAATCAGAATCATAACAGTAGCATAATTGTGTGAACACACAACAACAAAAGGAAAGAGAAAAATTATTTTATCCATTTGGTTGCCTCCCAACAAGCATTGTCGTTTTATGCCCCTTGCTAGGCATAATGCATAGATTCAAGTATTGTCATCTTCAGTTTTATTTTCCATAGGTGAGTTTTTGTAAGGAGTTTTTTCAAAAATAACTTGAAACACAATGTCCATAGAAATTTTAGCATTAACAAGTTGTCCATCTTTTTATCCCCTTTGACTCCCGGATACAATCGAATTGGATGCACAACTAGTATTCCCACTTAGTGCAAGGAAAGTCTAGCAAATAGATTGAGAAGAAACCAACCAAGAAATGAAAATTCTCATAAACGAGCATTAGGCATAACTAACACCGACTAATGCACCAACTATTGACTTTCGTGCTTGCACAGGGAATCACAAACCTTAACATCAATATCCTTACTAAAGCAAAATTACTCACCAACATGACTCACATATTAATATCATCATATCTCAAAACTATTGCAAAGAATCAAGTTTATCCAATGATCTTCATGAAAGCTTTCATTATATCCCCCTTGGATATCTATCACTTTGGGACTAAATTCATATATTACTGTTGCTTATATCAAGCTCTCAAACAAATTTAAGTGAAGAACATGAGCACGAAGAATTTTTCATGATCTCTCAAAATAATATAAGTGAAGCATGAGAGTATTTCTTCAAAACTTAAAGCACCACCGTGCTCAGAAAAGATATAAGTGAAGCACTAGAGCAATTCCATAACTCAAAATTTTAAGTGAAGCACATAGAGCAATTCTAACGAATCATAGCATCCTTATGGATCTCTCAAATAGGTGTTTCCAGCAAGGATGATTGTGAAAAACTAAAAAGCAAAGACTCATATAATACAAGACGCTACAAGCAAAATCCATGATATGTGATGAATAAAAATATAGCTCCAAGTAAAATTACCAATGATGTTAGAATAAAGAGGAGATGCCTTCCAGGGCATCCCCAAGCTTAGTTGTTTGGTTCTCCTTGAATATTACCTTGGGGTGCCATGGGCATCCGTAAGCTTAGGCTCCTTTCACTCCTTACTCATTCATCCATCATGATCTCGCACAAACCTTGAAAACTTCAATCACACAAAACATAACAAAACCTTCGTGAGATCCGTTAGTATGATAAAGAAAATCACCACTTTAAGTACTATTGCAAACCAATTCATATTTTTATTGCATTATACCTATTGTATTCTAACTTTACCATGGCTTATACCCCTCGATACAATCTATAGATTCATCAAAATAAGCACACATTGCAACAAAAATACAATCTGTCAAAAATAGAATAGTCTGTAGTAATGTGGACTTTCTCCATACTTCCATAACACCAAAAAATATGAAAACTTAGGAAAACGTAGGCAATTTGTATATCAATCTTGTGTAAAAAATAGAATTTATGTCACTTCTGTGATTTTTGAAAACCCTGCTACCGGGAGCAACAATTTTTGTTTTTCAATAAGATCAAACCAATAATCACCCAACATGATCCTAAAGGCTTTACTTGGCACAGACACTAACTAAAACATGAAATCACAATCATAATAGTAGCATAATTGTGTGAACACACAACAACAGAAAGAAAGAGAAAAAATATTTTATCCATTTGGTTGCCTCCCAACAAGCGTTGTCGTTTTATGCCCCTAGCTATGCATAATGCATAAATTCAAGTATTTTTGTCGGGGGTTGGGTGCGACATATGCCAATGGATGGCTTATCATGGTGGGGGCAAGTAGAACGTTGCCGGTGCCTGGAAACAGGATGAGGCGTAGACACAAACGCTGGCGTACTTTACCCATGTTCGGGGCTCTCCTAGGAGATAACACCCCTAGTCCTGCTCTGCAGGGTCTCCGCATGATCACTAAGGCAAAGTGAGTACAAAGGCGCTCCTCGAGCTGTATCTGTGGACAGGAGAAGGCAGGGCTAGCTCTCTCCTTTCTCTAAGGTCTGGTCTAGTTCTAATGAATCGGACCCCTTTGCATGGGTGTCCTGGGGGTTTATATAAACCTACCCCCCAGGGGTACAATGGTAAACTGTATGGACATAGGGCCCAGCTATCAGTCTCTTCGCCTATCGGCCCTCTGGCCGACTGCTGGGGCCCACCGATTGGTGGGCCCAGTCAACTGGTCCGGTACGGAGCCGATAGGCCGCACCGCCACTGGCGAGATCTGTCGGCTGCTGATTACTGTAGTTGTGCCTCTAATGACGCAGGCTTCGTCATGGGGTCGTGGCTACAGGCCTGCCGCCTGGCAGGCGATTACTGTAGCCACTCCCCGTCTCATCTGGTTAATGGCACATGGGACCCATGGGAGGGGCAGGCCGACTTCCGCGGGCCGGCTCCCTACGGGTCCGACTGGTGGCGCCCTTGCCGTCTTCCGGACTCTCACTGACTGGTAGGGCCCATCTTCCGTGGATCATACTGTCAGACCGTCGTGGCTACAGGACTCCGCCCACTTTTGCTGAAGTCAAGGATGGCATGGCAACAGTGCTGCGCCAGACGGAGATCTCCGTTGGTACAATGCACTGCGCCCTGGCCATCCCCAGGAAAAGGGGAGGGAGTGGGCTTTACCGTCACCACTCCCTGTCCCATCCCCCCTGGTGAGGGCATGGGCTTTGCTGGTGTCGGGGTCGGACTCCCCGTGGCCGGCTTCTCTGGAAGCCGCTAGTCAGAGTCGGACGGTCTTGATCTCTTCTCTAGGGCTCGGACGCATATGGGCTGCCGGCTGTTCCTCCAGCCGCCCTCCTGAAGTCAGCTCTCCGTCCGTTGTCTTGAGGGGCGCAGTCAGCCCCGATGTCTTGAAAGGTTATGGGCCTCGGGTTATCCTACCCGCGGCCCATTGCTCCGACAGTAGTCCCCGAAGCTGATGAGGCGCCATGGACATCCAGCCGAGGAGCCTCAGTAGCTTCATTCTCCGAGTACTTGAGGTGGTGATTCCGATTGACTCTGCCGGGCCGACTGCTAGGAGTCGGAGTCGCCTGACTTTGATTCGTCCAAAAAATACTTTTGAATCCCCTGGCGGGAACTCAGTGGCGTACAAGCTAAGCTTCCTGGCCGCCACCCACTCCGTGCCCACCACATGGCAACCAGTGGCCAGGCCAGCCTGCCTACCCGTCCGCGAAATGGGACATGTCCGCAGGCGGGGCCCGCCACTACCACGCCTCGGCACGCGAGCGGATCCGCTGCGGCCATGGGGGGCGGTTGAGGTTCCCACGGAGTCACCGCACGCAGTAACTTTGCGCGATAAACGCGGGGGGCGTGGAGTAGTGGGCGCAGTAAATCCCACAACCGCCCCCTCGGCTTCGCAGCCCACTGGGCTATAAGTAGGGGGAGGATGGGAAACGGCGGAGCACGCGCGCCCCACCTCCCCACTGCTTCCTCTCCTTCTTCTCTCTCTCTCTGCTCCTCGAGCCTCGTCGAACGTTGCAGCGGTCCGCTCACGATGAGCTCTTCCTCCGTCGTCACTCCCCCGACGGCGCACTCCGGTATCCTGGGATGGTTCGGAGGTCCACGAGGATCACATCGACTTCCTCCGCAAGACGCGTCGATTGCCCGGCGAGGACCTCATGAGGGTCCACCTCACGCGGAGGGGAGAGATTTCGCCGGCGCCGCAGGAGGGCGAGCGGGTCGTCTTCCACTCGCACTGCCTGCACGGCATGGGCCTGCCGACGAGCAACTTCTTCTGCTCCTTCCTCGAGTTCTACAGACTCTAGCCGCACCACCTCACCCCCAACACGGTGGTGGTACTGTCCGCCTTCGTCACCCTGTGCAAAGGCTTCATCGGCGTTCTCCCCACCATCGAGCTTTGGGGAGAGTTCTTCTTCTCCAAGATCGGCACCCAAGCCGCGGGCGTGCCGGCTCAGTGCGGCGCGTTCATCGCCGTGCGGAGGTCGGGGGCCGACAACCCATTTCCCTCCATCAGGCTGATCAAGTCGGTGAAGATGTGGCAGCGGTCGTACTTCTACGTGAAGAACGTCTCCGCGGAGGGTGATTGGGTCAACCTGCCGGCCTACGTGGCCGGCCCACCGGCTGGGAGATAGCCCAACTAGTCACACCGGGCCCGGACACTGACGCCAGCAGGAGCCGGCGCCGTTGCGCGGCTTTGAGTACTGGCGCAGTCAGAGGGCCTGACCGGGCCGGACTTGCTGGCCGCCTTCGTGGCGCACCGAGTGCTGCCCCTCAAAAGTCGCCCCCACATGATCTGCTAGATGTGCGGGCACCGAGACCCGAGCCGAATGTGCACCAAGGAGATGCCTCACGAGGAGGTATCCTACATGGTGAACTATCTTGCAAGCTGCGACCTCAACGAAGAGTGGCAGTTCGGCAAGGAGCCGTATTCACGTGCTTCCCCTCTGCCTCTGGTGAGTTGTTTTCCTTCTCTCTTTTTCTTCGATTCTCCTGACATTTTTACTGCCAAGTCCGTCTTGCTTGTTCTGACCAGTCGGCTTTGGTCAGAACCCCCTCCTCCAGCCAGCAGCCGGCACCGCAGGGCTGGACCACGAGTTTCTCCCCGACCGAGCAGAGAGCGATGTGGACGACCCCGACTTGGGGGCGGCGGCCCTGGAAGACGACGCCGAGGGAGGAGGCGGCACGTCAGGTGGTCCGAGACATGGGGCCAGTCTCGAGGACTGGCCTGATGATGACGAGGAGGTTGCCCCATGCCACCAGCCAGGAGCCGGCCAGCCGGGCACGGACTTGTCAGCCCCGCCAGATGCTCAAGGCGGCGGCAAGAAGCGCAGGGCCGGGACGAGCCTGTTCGGTAGCTGGCCGAAGAAGCCCAAGGGCTCAACCACGGCGACTAAGCAGGACGAAGTGGCCGCAAAGGCCAACCGCTTCCGCAAGGCGGTGAAGACGCCGCAGCTGATTTCGGTGTAAGTACTACCTCCCTTCGTACCTTCACGTTTATTTATTGAGTCTGTCTGAAATCCCTTTACTTTATTTTCCCGACTTTAGGGCCCCTCTCTCTCTTGAGAACTTGGTTGCCGGCTCCGTCGTAAAGTCGGCGGAGACCTCCTCCACCACCCGGCGGATTGATCCTGCCGCCGACCTCCGGGAGGCGACAGAGCGGAACGTGCGGGAGGCGCGTGAGGAGCGGGAAGCCGCCCGCTTGAAGAAGGCGGAAGCCGACAAGGCAGAGGCCGCCGCTCTGAAGAAGCTGGCGGAGGCCGAGGCCACCGATGCGGAGAAGAAGCGCGGAGGAAGCCACACACCGTCAGTCGGCGGTGTTTGTCGTCCCCTTGAACTTCGCGCCGCCGCCACCGGAGTTCACGGCGCAGACTGGGGAAGTCGGCGACGAGAACCCGATCATGGAGATGGACGCCGACGTCACCGCTACGCCGGAAGTCATTGTGCCGCCACCGCCACCCTCCGGAGGTGCGCCAGGCAGACAACCGGCGGACCCGCCAGTGCCGCCAACCGGAGGCGCGGCGGCGACGGTCCTAGCCCTCGAGGTCAGCACGCTGACGTGCCGCCGTCTCGCGAAGGCGGCCTCAACACCACGTCCTCAGGAGACCGGAGCTACGAGCTCCATGATCCCGGACACCGAGGTGTCGAGCGCCACGCCCACCGGGTGGGTGCGGGGAGGCGGGACGGGCCCGTTGAACCGGGCGCTCTTGGACGTCCAAGCCAAGCTCCGGGCCGAGGGTGACGCCATCAAGGAGTGCACCAAGGCATATCTGTCGTCACGAACGGCCATCCGGGTACACATCCTTTCTTTTTATTTTGCTTCCTTGTTTTTCTTTGTGGGGGTGTGCCAGTGCACCCACTAGGTGTAGTCCCCGAGTTTCGGGTCGGCTGCTAAGCAGGCGGCTCGGAACTCTAATCGGTGAGTTCCAAGTACCAACACTTTTTCTTAAATTTTGATGCAAGATTACCACAATCTTCGCGTGACCTCCTTCAACACCAATGTTGAGGAGCTGGCCAAGCGGGCCGCCGACTTGTCAGACAGCCGGGGTAAGTCCTCTTCTTTCTCTGCGGGGGCGCGCTGGCGCACCCGCGGGTTGTAGTCCCCGAGATTTGGGCCGAATGCTGAGCATTCAGGCCATATCTCCCCGACGACCTTTCTTTTTTGTTGACGACTGACACCCCTCCCCCTCCTTCTTCAGAAGCCAACACCGCCCTTCAGTAGCAGCTAGGCGAAGTCAACACCGCGCTGCGCGTCAAGGAGGAGGATTGCAGCCGGCTGACGGAGGAGCGCGATTGGCTGGCTACGCACCTGGCAGAGCAGAAGGAGCTGCTCCAGAGGGCCCAGAAGGAGGCGGAGGACAAGGAGACCTCCCTTCTTGCCGAATTTGCGTCCGAGCGCTCCTCCTGGACCGACAAGGAGGTGACGCTGGTCTCCGGCTTCCAAGCAATCGAAGATCTTGTCGATGGTGAGCTTCCCCTCATTTCCTTTTCTGGGCTGCCGACTGCTAGTCGAGTCGGCCTTAAATTTTTTAACCTTGTTTCTTCGTTCTTCTTCCTGGCAGACTTCTTCCCCGGCCATTCGGACGCCGCCAATCAAGCCATTGAGGCTGACCGTGAAGCACGGAGGGCGGACGGCGCACAGATCACCGCCAACGCCCCCGGACTCTTAGTGAGCAGATCCTTAGCATCGAGGCCCGCCTTCGGCCAGCCCACCGGATGCTGCGCCGGCTTCAACGTGTCGGCGCCCAGGCGATCGCCGCCCTATGGCCAGATATGCAGGCACCGCGCACCCCCAGTCGGACTGCCGACTGGCTGGAGGTCACAGCCGGCCGTCTTGAGGCCTGGAAGTGTTCTTCGGCCCGGCCTGGAGCATGCCGGGCTTTAGAATTCGCCAAGGCGTGGTATCCTGGGCTGAGCTTAGCCCAGTTAGCCACGTTCCGGCTAGAGGCCCAGGCGGAGCTGGCAGCGGTGGAAGACGATCTTGTCAAGCGCGCCACGTCGATCGCCGAGTACACCGACACCATCATCTTCTTCCCGGAGCGGGCTGAAAACGGCGAGGAGGCGCCGCCGGAGTGGTTCGGGCTGAACCCGGACGACGGCGAGGACTCGGTGGAGGTGATCGACTCCAGTGGTGAAGAGGAAGGCGAGGAGGAGGAAGGAGACGAGGAGGAGGCGCCAGAGGTCGAGGCAGACAGCCAGCCCTAGCTCGACCGTGCCTCTAGCAACGAGTCGCGCCCAACTGAGCCAGCTGTTCCCAGAGGCAATCAAGCGGAGACCAACCAGCCGGCTGCCCTGGCAACCTGCACCGCCGACCCCTCCGGTCCTCCGAGTCCGCCAGCGGCTTCCTAGGCTGCCACTTTATCTTTATTTTACCTGCCTAGCATTCTCAATGAACTTGTTATTTCGCACAATTCCACCCACTGGGTGTATCTTGAACTTCTGTTTGGTAATTCGGCCAAGGGCCTCTCTATGTAAATATTTATCCGCATTCTATCTCTTCTTGCTTATTGCTCTTTGACTTTTTCCTTTACCGCTTTCCCTTGGTTGCCGTCTTGCTAGTCGGACAGCCGCTCTGCGGACTGCCGCCAGATTGAAAACTTGGCTTCTTTGGGAAAGCAAGTACTTAGCCTTTTAGAGTTTTTAGCAAGTTAATTTAGGAAACGGCAAGCCGGTTGCTAAAGAGTCGGCTGTAAAAGGCTGAAAACCGGCTTTAAACTATGAGCGAGCTTTGAGTCCTTATCCATTTTTCATATGGGCACCCATTCTACCTTACTCCGATTCGCCGGACAGTCGCTCTGCGATCTGCGGCTGCTAACAGGAGATGTCTTAAGTGCCACACATTACTTGTCCGGCTACAGGAAGTCGTTTCATAGCTCAAGTCGGCAAGTCCCAGGGCCGACTAGTCAAACCCGGTGCCAAGTGGCACAAGGAAGAATAACATATTCATAGGCATAACTCTTTATCATATAGATAAAAGAAGGCAATCCCCGAGCTCCTCTCGAGGGGCCCGAGGTCTTCGTACTTTAATACAAAAGGTAGCGTGATACATACTGCATTAACTGTAAAATCTTCGGAGGAGGTTTGCATTCCATGGCCGCTCCGTCTCTTTGCCGGAGTCGTCCCTCTTGCGTACTCGGGGCTTCTGAGCATCGATCAGGTAGTAGGAGTCGTTGCCCAACACTTTGCTGATGATGAAAGGGCCTTCCCAAGGTGCTGAGAGCTTGTGCTGGCCGGCTGTTCGCTGAATCAGCCGGAGCACAAGGTCTCCTTCTTGGAAAGATCACGGCTTGACCTTCCGGTTGTAGTATCGGCGTAGGCTCTGCTGGTAGATGCTAGATTGGCTGAGTGCCAATAGCCGACCCTCTTCCAGTAGATCGACGCCGTCTTGACGTGCTTCTTCTGCTTCCTCTTCGGTGTACATGGTGATTCGAGGGGAGTCGAACTCTATGCCGTTGGGATGACGGCTTCAGCACCGTAGACAAGGAATAAGGGCGTGAAGCCGGTTGACTTGTTTGGAGTCGTGCGCAGGCTCCAGAGGACGGCTGACAACTCATCAAGCCAGCGGCCTGCCGAGCGCTCCAGAGGCTCGACCAGCCGAGGCTTGATGCCGGAGAGGATTAGGCCATTTACTCACTCTACCTGACCATTGGACTGCGGATGGGCGACGGCCGCTAAGTCCAGTCGGATGCCCTGCGTCGCGCAGAAACGGGCCAAGGCACCTTTGTCAAAATTTGTGTCGTTGTCGGTGATGATGTTGTGCGGTATGCCGTACCGAGTTGTGATGTCAGAGATGAAGGTCACAGCAGTCTGACCATTTAAACTCTTGATTGGTTTTGCTTCTATCCACTTGGTGAACTTGTCCACTGCGACAAGTAAGTGAGTCAAACCGCCTCGTGCCGTCTTGAATGGTCCAACCATGTCCAGGCCCCAAACAGCAAAGGGCCAGGCAATAGGAATAGTTTTGAGTGCCGAAGCCGGCTTATGAGGCTTAGAGTGGAACTTCTGGCACCCCTCGCATTTTTGGACCAAAGACTTGGCATATTCAAGAGCAGTCGGCCAGAAGAAGCCATGGCGGAAAGCTTTGGCGACGAGTGCTCTCGAAGCCGCATGGTGGCCACACTAGCCTTGATGGATGTCTTTGAGGATTGCTTGGCCTTGCTCTAGCTCCACACATCGCTGGTGAACACCAGTGACACTGCGCCTTACGATCTCTCTATTGACGATGGTGTACGCTGCCGCCCGGCGTTGTACTTGCCGAGCCGAGATCTCATCGGCTGGCAGCTCTTTGTTCACTATGAATTTGAGAATGGGCTGGGCCCATGAAGGTGCTACGATTTCTGCAATAGCCAATACTGTGACTTGGACGAGGGCGGCCGGGCCGGGAGGTGGCGGGTTGGAGTCGGCGGCCGCTTGTTGTGTTGATGAAGTTGCGGACGAAGGCATCAGTGAAGTCGACCCAACTGTTGGTGCTGCGGGGCCTTAAGCTATTCAGCCAAGTCCGGGTCGTGCCTTGGAGCATGAGCGGAACGTACTTCATGGCAACACGCTTGTTGCCGTTTGCTATGCTAACGGCCGTGGAGTAGTCGACCAGCCAGTCTTCTGGCTTCACGGAGCTGGTGTATTTAGGCATATCTCTCGGGAGCGTGAACCCTTTGGGGAAGGGCTCGTTTTGGATGCGGGGGCCAAAACACGGCGGACCCAACTCATCTTCTTCTTCAAGCGCCAGGGATCGATGGAGACGGTTGATCCGGTGGCGGGCGTCATTCTCTCCGACTCCCTCTCGGCGGCTAAGGTGGTCGCCGAGCGTTGGGTGATCAACTGGCAGCGGGGAGACTCGCCTTTCCCTCCGAGGGGGAGGAAGCGGACAGTCGTCCCGTCGTTCCACTGTTCTTGGGCGGCCGTCTCGGTCGCGCTCTATGGTGATGCGAGTCCGACTGCGGTTGGCAGCCGGCTCCTTGTCCTTTCTTCCACGGACGCCGCAAGTTGGTGTCCGAGACTCCGCGCCTTGGTCTCGGCGCGGAAGCAGGTTGTCATTCTGTCGACGCGGCGCATCAGTGTGGCAGCCGGCCTCGTTCTGCTCAGCAGCCGCGTTAAGGAGTCGCTGGACGCGCTCCTTCATCAAGCGACATTCTTCGCCCTCAAACTTGTCTAGCTCGTCCGCCGCCGCCTGGGCGGCTAGAGTTCTCCGCAGGTGTGGCGTAGATGGGGCGATTCGCCCCGAACAGATCGGCGATGGCCACGCCGCGCTACTGGACCATGCCAAGGCGGCTAGGCCCAGCCATAGCTAGCATGCCGCCCACAGCGCGGTCCATCTCGTGCTAGTAAGCTTCTGACAGGCGTCTCATGCTGACCAGCTTTTTGGCGCCTTCGACTAGCTGAAGGCAGCGTGCCTCCAGCATCTCAGCGTTGGCGTCTTGGGGAATGGGCGCGGCCAGGTCTTGTAGCGCCGCGTTGAGCGGGTCATAATCACCCCGGCCCGAGTGCTCGTCATGATCAATGACAAGCACTTCCGTGACGGTACTTCCACCGCTCTCCGCGTGAGGAAACGGTTCGTCGTAGACCACCACATTGGTGGGGAACATGTCAAGTGACGCGGTGTCGGAGTCAACCAACATCGGATCGGTGGAGCCCATGGACTCGAAGTCCCCAGCTGGCTCACTGGCGACGTGGAGTTGATCGAGGAGGCCCGCAAGGAGGCTCTCAGGGCCACCCGTGCTTGCGTCGGATGCGGGCTCGTCGGAGAGGCGGACCTCGCCGACAAGATCGGCGAGGCAACTGGCCACGCAGACAATTTCAGTGCCATGCAGCGCGTCGGCGCAGACCCCGTCTGGCGTGCTGGGCTGGCTGCGCTCGCTAGGGAGAAAAAGGGTTCCCGTCCAGAACAGGTCTCCGGACGACGGTGCACCAGGCCCCACGGTGGGCACCGAATGACGGGGGTTGGGTGCGACATATGCCAATGGATGGCTTATCATGGTGGGGGCGAGTAGAACGTCGCCGGTGCCTGGAAACAGGATGAGGCGTAGACACAAACGCTGGCGTACTTTACCCATGTTCGGGGCTCTCCTAGGAGATAACACCCCTAGTCCTGCTCTGCAGGGTCTCCGCATGATCACTAAGGCAAAGTGAGTACAAAGGCGCTCCTCGAGCTGTATCTGTGGACAGGAGAAGGCAGGGCTAGCTCTCTCCTTTCTCTAAGGTCTGGTCTAGTTCTAATGAATCGGACCCCTTTACATGGGTGTCCTGGGGGTTGATATAAACCTACCCCCCAGGGGTACAATGGTAAACTGTATGGACATAGGGCCCAGCTATCAGTCTCTTCGCCTGTCGGCCCTCTGGCCGACTGCTGGGGCCCACCGATTGGTGGGCCCAGTCAACTAGTCCGGTACGGAGCCGATAGGCCGCACCGCCACTGGCGAGATCTGTCGGCTGCTGATTACTGTAGCTCTGCCTCTAATGACGCAGGCTTCGTCATGGGGTCGTGGCTACAGGCCTGCCGCCTGGCAGGCGATTACTGTAGCCACTCCCCGTCTCATCTGGTTAATGGCACGTGGAACCCATGGGAGGGGCAGGCCGACTTCCGCGGGCCGGCTCCCTACGGGTCCGACTGGTGGCGCCCTTGCCGTCTTCCGGACTCTCACTGACTGGTAGGGCCCATCTTCCGTGGATCATACTGTCAGACCGTCGTGGCTACAGGACTCCGCCCACTTTTGCTGAAGTCAGGGATGGCATGGCAACAGTGCTGCGCCAGACGGAGATCTCCGTTGGTACAATGCACTGTGCCCTGGCCATCCCCTGGAAAAGGGGAGGGAGTGGGCTTTACCGTCACCACTCCCTGTCCCATCCCCCCTGGTGAGGGCATGGGCTTTGCTGGTGTCGGGGGCCGACTCCCCGTGGCCGGCTTCTCTGGAAGCCGCCAGTCGGAATCAGCCGTTCTTGATCTCTTCTCTAGGGCTCAGACGCATATGGGCTGCCGGCTGTTCCTCCAGCCACCCTCCTGAAGTCGGCTCTCCGTCCGTTGTCTTGAGGGGCGCAGTCAGCCCCGATGTCTTGAAAGGTTATGGGCCTCGGGTTAGCCTAACGGCGGCCCATTGCTCCGACAATTGTTATCTCCAGTTTTATTTTCCATAAATGAGTTTTTGTAAGGAGGTTTTTCAAAAATAACTTGACACACATTGTCCATAGAAATTTTAGCATTATCAAGCTGTCCATCTTTTTATCCCCTCTGACTCTTGGCTACAATCGAATTGGATGCACAAGTAGTATTCCCACTTAGTGCAAGGAAAGTGTAGCAAATAGATTGAGATGCAACCAACCAAGAAACAAAAATTCTCATAAATGAGCATTAGGCATAACGAACACCTAATGATGCACCAACTATTGACTTTCGTGCTTGCATAGGGCATCACAAACCTTAACACCAATATTCTTACTAAAGCATAATTACTCACCAACATGACTCACATATTACTATCATCATATCTCAAAACTATTGCAAAGAATCAAGTTTATAATGTCCAATGATCTTCATGAAAGTTTTTATTACATCCCCCTTGGATATCTATCACTTTGGGACTAAATTCATATATTACCGTTGCTTATATCAAGCTCTCAAAAAATTTAAGTGAAGAACATGAGCATGAATAATTTTCATGATCTCTCAAAATAATATAAGTGAAGCATGAGAGTATTTCTTCAAAATTTAAAGCACCATCGTGCTCAGAAAAGATATAAGTGAAGCGCTAGAGCAATTCCATATCTCAAAAAAAATAAGTGAAACACATAGAGCAATTCTAACAAATCATAGCATCATTATGGATCTCTCAAATAGGTGTGTCTAGCAAGGACGATTGTGACAAACTAAAAAGCAAAACAAGCAAAGACTCATATAATACAAGACGCTGCAAGCAAAATTCATGATATGTGACGAATAAAAATATAGCTCCAAGTAAAATTACCAATGATTGTTAGAAGAAAGAGGGGATGCCTTCCAGGACATCCCCAAGCTTAGTTACTTGGTTCTCCTTGAATATTACCTTTGGGTTCCATGGGCATCCCCAATCTTAGGCTCTTTTCACTCCTTACTCCTTCATCCATCATGATCTCACCCAAAACTTGAAAACTTCAATCTCACAAAACATAACAAAACCTTCGTGAGATCTGTTAGTATGATAAAGAAAATCACCACTTTAAGTACTGTTGCAAGCCCATTCATATTTTATTATTGCATTATACCTACTGTATTCTAACTTTACGATGGCCTATACCCCCTCGATACAATCTATAGATTCATCCAAATAAGCACACAATGCAACGAAAACAGAATCTGTCAAAAATAGAACAGTTTGTAGTAATCTGGTCTTTGTTCACACTTCCATAACACCAAAAATTCTGAAAACTTAAGACAACGTAGGCAATTTGTATATCAATATTGTGTAAAAATCCGAATTTATCGTCACTTCTGTGATTTTTGAAATTTTTGCTACCAGGCGCAAAAGTTTTTGTTTTTCAACAAGATCAAATCAACAATCACCCAAGATGATCCTAAAGGCTTTACTTGGCACATACACTAATTAAAACATGAAATCAAAATAATTAAAACACTAATTAAAAGATGATCCTAAAGCATAATTGTGTGAACACACAACAACAGGAAGAAAGAGAAAAAATTATTTTATCCATTTGGTTGCCTCCCAACAAGCATTGTCGTTTTATGCCCCTAGCTAGGCATAATGCATAGATTCAAGTATTGTCATCTTCAGTTTTGTTTTCCATAGATGAGTTTTTGTAAGGAGGTTTTTCTGAAAGAACTTAAACACATTGTCCATAGAAATTTTAGCATTATCAAGTTGTCCATCTTTTTATCCCCTTTGACTCCCGGCTAGAATTGAAGGATATTGTTGATTAACATAATTGAAAGCTTGTTGGATCATATCCAAAATGGGAATTCACTTTTCAAGGTTCTCATCAAAAAATATTATTAGCAAGCAAATGTCTTAATACATAATCACAATTGTAAAGGATCTAATCTATTAACGATTTTTCATGGTTCATACCATAAAAAGCAAAGATCCCCCTAGATTCCCGTACTATGTGATCAAATTAATTCATAAGAACAAGGGTGGCTATGGTTTTAGATTTAGGATCCTTTATAATGGGTAGCTCATAAAACGATCTTTGCAAGGTAGAATGAGTATGAATAAATCTATTTTCAAGTTTCAGAACTAGTGCTGAAATAGCTTCCGCATAAGTTTTAGTCCTTTTAAGAATAGGAGTATCATCACAAGTGAAAGTTCTAACACAATTAAAGAATTATTGAATGGTTTCTTCTCTTATAGCATTACCTTGTCCCAAAACAAAAGTTTTAGCATCTAGATAACCAGAACGTCAAATTTTAGGAGTTGTGACATCATATGTCTCTGCCATACCAAAGTAACTCATGATGACAGGTTCGAGCAAACAAAAGATTGAAAGGGAAAAGCCAAATAAAAAGGCAAATATTTTTGCGCTTTTTGCAAAAACATTTTAGAAGTGGGGGAGATGAAAACGAGAGGAAAATGGCAAATAATGTAATTGCAAGGAGATGAGATTTGTGATTGGGTACCTGATAGATGTTGATGATCTCTCCCTGGCAACGGTGGCAGAAATTGGCAAGTTGACGGGCGACTATCCTGACTTGATCCTCCCTGGCAATGGCGCCAAAAAACTCCCTGATTTCTTGTATCTGCGTTGGTATTTCCCCGAAGAGGAGAGGATGATGCAGCACAGCAACGGTAAGTATTACCCTCGGTTATGAAACCAAGGTTATCAATCCAGTAGGAGAACCAAGCAACACTACGTAAACAGTAACTACACACAAATAACAAATACTCGCAACCCAACGCATAAGAGGGGTTGTCAATCCCTCCTCGGTATTGAGATAGATTAAATTGTATGAGATTGGATAAATAGATCTAGTACAAACACAAAATAAAATAAATAAAGAAAAAGTGCAACAAGGTATTTTTGGGTTTTTGGGATAATAGATCTGAAAACAATATGATAAAAGATAGACCCGGGGGTCGTAGATATCCCTAGTGGTTTCTCTCGAGAAAATAGCATACGATAGGTAAACAAATTATTGTTGGGAAATTGATAGAAGAGCAAATAATTATGATGATATCCAAGGCAATGATCATGTATATAGGCATCATCTCCAAGATTAGTAGACCGAAACAATTCTGCATCAACTACTATTACTCCACACATCGACTGCTATCTAGCATGCACCTAGTGTATTAAGTTCATGGATAAACAGAGTAATGCAATAAGAATGATGACATGATGTAGACAAGATCTATTCATGTAGGAATAGACCCCATCTTTTTATCCTTAATAGCAACAATACATGCGTGTCACTTCTCCTTCTGTCACTGAGATTGAGCACCGCAAGATCAAACCCATCACAAAGCACCTCTTCCCATTGCAAGAAAAGTCAATCTAGTTGGCAAAACTAGACCAAATTTTCAGAGAACAAATACGAGGCTATAATAATCATGCATATAAGAGATCAAAGAAGACTCAAATAATATTCATAGATAGAACTGATCATAAACTCGCAATTCAACAAACACACCGCAAAAGGTCATTACATCAAATAGATCTCCAATAACGTTGAGGAGAACATTATATTGAGAACCAAAAAGAGAGAAGAAGCCGTCTATCTACTGCATATGGAGGAGCACCAATGAGGATGATGAACCCCTCCGTGATTGTGTTCCCCTCCGGCAAGGTGCCGGAATAGAGCTCTAGATTGGATCTCGTAGTTCTCGAACTTGCGATGGCTGGAATTGTGTTTCGTCGACTCCCCTAGGGTTTCTGGAATATTTAGGTAATTATAGAGCTGAGAGGCAGTGGAATGGACCTTCGTGGGCCCCACTACCCATCAGGGCACGCTAGGGGCCTCTAACGCACCCAGGTGGGTAGTGGGCCCCATAGCCTCCCTTCTGGCACCTCCTTGGCTCCCAAGTTGTCTTCTCGACAGAAAAGATCTCCAAAAAGTTTCGCTGTGTTTGGACTCCATTTGATATGGATATTCGTGAAGTAAAAAAACAAGCAAAAACAGCAACTTGCACTGGGCACTGGATGGACATCGTACGGTCACTGGAGCTAGAATCATTCATATTGACTAACTTGACAAAGCCCTCCGTCCCCGTCAACTTAGTAGGCCCACAAGTTAGCCTCCCACTATGGTGGGTCCCAGCTGGCAGGGGGTATTCATTTTTTGTGCGCAGTAAGGAGGCTCTTCCTTGCGTGCGAAGATATAGTTGGTGGGTCCCACCTGTCAGCGGAGGGAACATTTTTTCGCGAAATACAAAGGCCCTTCTGGTGGGTCCCAGATGTCAGGTGGAGAAATCATTATTTTGCGCGTAATAAGGAGGCATTTCCTTGTGTGCGGCCGTGGACCCAGCTGTCAGCCTCTCCACATACAGTCCACTTCTGATGGATGTCGTTCGTTGACCACGTTGACCACGCCACACTGAGAGCACCAGGGCGGTGGACGATGGTGAGGACTACGAAGGGAATGACACGGAGCCGGGGAAGACACGGAAGTGGCTGCCCACGCGGTGGAGAGTATGAGGGTTGACTGGTTCGGCTGCCGTCCCGGAAAATAATAGGAGGTGTGGGTGAGTAGAAGGATAGACAGGCCAGGGATGCGAGTATATGATGGGGCCGTGAGGCCTGCCCGGCAGAACAGCCGACCACAGGAGGCGGGAGCCAGCGGTTCCAGCGGCGATGGTTTGGGCGGCTGGGGCAGGAAGATCAGAGACTGAAGAAGCATGATTGCCGTTAGATTGACATCTAACGGTCTGACGCTGGTAGAGTAGATTGTTGACTAAGTTTCTTTTTTGATAAACCTTGTGTACGCCTGAACTTAGTAAGCCCACATGTCAGCCTCCAAATCTGTGGCAGACAACATAGATCCCATTTGGTATTTTTTAATAATTTGCATCCCATTTGCTAATTCTTAAGTAATTTATTACAGCCCATTTCCTGCCCAGGAACACAGTCAAAAAGTTCAACCTTATTTTGCATATTTCGGTGGAGTCCGGACTTTTGTAATCCCGAAATGATAAACATTTTTTAAGAACTTATTGATTTGCCAAAAAAATCGTTTTGTTTTTGTAAGCAAATAAGACGTGGGACAATTGAGTTGGTTTAAGGAAAAACCAGTGGTAAAAAAATCAGCGTTGGGAGGGAAAACAACAACAAAAATAAGGATGTAAATATGAAAAGTGAATTTTATGTATTTTCAATATAATGATACGTGTATATGAACTAGTGAAACTATAGGTAGAGATTATAAAACGGATGTAGGACATGCGTTTCAAGAGGAAAATAGAACTGGGCTGTGTGTTTGATTCAGTAAAAAAAAGTGCCTGCGGATGTTGTAAGACAAAATATAACTAACGCTGGCGAGCCAGAGGCCAGTAGATACTTGTTGGATCTTTGTGCCCCTTTGTCGTCATGGGTTGGGCCTGTTAAAAACAAAACCAAGCCTGCACAGTCTACAGCCCAGTTGAAACTTGCTCGACCTGAAAAAATAATGTATGTGCTCAATAAACGAGAGAATTCTGCAAGTCCAGACTGATAACTGCGATGCAGCAGGGATATTGTTTTTTCATCATGATAATAAGAGCATGCACTTGTTTCGAAAAATTTGGAGAACTGTGAATTCGAACTGCAGGTGCTTATGCTACCCATCAAATAAAAAACAGGTGCCTCAAAATTCGTTTCGAAACAAATGATTCAGCTTTATATCCACATCGACCCTCAGCATGATGGTTGGAAGGAAATGCCAAGTTCATACCAAAAGATCGTTAACAACAATACCAACTAGCGGACGACAAGGTAGTACAAGTACCAATACCAAACTAACTTATAATCTTTTTAGTCCTGGTCCTAGTGTTCGTCTGGTAGAAAATCTTGCAGAGGACCAGCTCCTGCTCCTTCTCTTGCTCCAGGTCCCCGAGGTGGTACTGGTGCATCACCCAGTTTGTCCTCTACTGGTCGAAGTTCTTGTTGGTGTGGAGCACCAGAACCTTTTTGCTTCCCATGTGCCAGCCGTTGACCATCACCGGCAAGGTATTGCCGGTGTTATGCCACATCACGTGCATGCCGCACTCCGACTGTATCTTGCGACGTGTCCACGTGTCCCTTTTGAACACCCTGGAATTGCACTGGAAGAAATGCTTGCTTAGGCCTCAAGGTGCTCGATCAGCTCTTGATCCATGGGATCGAACTTGACGCCAGCAGGCAGCACCGGCCAATCCTTCTTCGACTTGCATGGGTTAATTCCAGTTATATGGTACTCAATGTATGATCAATCGACTGTTTTAAGTGAATGATGAAAGATTTCGGCAGATAAGTGGTACTCCAAATCTGAAGTCTAGAGTACCCGAACACGCTATCGGGATTCTTGTGTCAGCTCACGCGCAGCGTGTTGTCACGTCAATTCAATGTGTCGACATGATGAATAATTTGACCGAAGTATACTAGTACTGCTACTATACTACTTACTAGTCGTATTTAGTGTCACATTTTAACCATAGGTTTAACTAACAAGTACGCACTTGAAGCCTAAGTGATTTATATATACTGCACAACATCTCCATCATCATTATCAGTACATCCTGTGCAGGTGAGTTAGGATGCACTTGATCCCAGAAAGGTATCTATCCTTCAAACCAGAGGAGTGCTTCAAACTAACAACAGTACATAATATCCAACAAAAGAGGGTCGTACTACAGGAGCAGAATACATGGCTCAGTCTACATATCAGTACGAATCAAGTTGTGCTTATTTTCTGTTGGCATGAACCACATCGCCGCATGTCAGGTTTGCAAAAGCCATCCATCGCATGGAAGCTTCATGCCTTTCACACACTGAAGATTATCTGGCAACAAGCTGTGTCGACGAATCTCTGGATATGGTGATTCATGAAACCCATGGTATGATGTGTAAACACAGTCCCCCTGGCGAATGGAAGTTTCATAGCACGGTAATCATCACCGGGGATATGATCGATGATTGGTTGGATGATCGGATAATTGAGCCCGAGGAACATGGAGTGGTTGCCGAGGCTGTACACCCGCCTCCAGTTGAATACGCCTGGCCCAACGGAGCTGGGATCTTTCTCGAACACAAAGCAGCCATAGCCATCAATGTCACGAACGCCCCAGGCATTGTACTGCATGTGGTTTGATCAATTTGGTATGTGCAAATGAGCATGTCACACTCTAGGTAGTTCAAGCATTAGAGTGTGCATCATGTTTAAATTTCTCTTAAATTTGAAATGGGGAAGGCAGAAACCCCCAACACCCCCCTGGAAACAACTAGGGTTTACTAAAATTATTTTCAATGAACCTGAAATGCCCTTCTAAAAAGTTCACCCTATTTGTCTTGGGTTAAAACCTCTGGCAAAATTGGTGCACATTTTTCTAGGTCAACAGAAGGTCATTGAATTAAATCATAAGTATTTGAATTTGGGCATTTAAATGCTATAAAATAATTTAAATGCCCAAATAATTCTGGAAAATAAATGTTTGCTGTTGGAAATAATCTAAACAGAGCCCACAATTATTTTCAGGATTTTTGGAAACGTTTTAGTATTTTAATTAAAGCCCAACAGTTGCAGTTAAATAGAAAAACAGAAACAAATAAAAAAAGAGAGAGGGAAGCTACCTGGGCCTTACCTGTGCTGGCCCAGCCCACCTGGCTCGGCCCAGCCGACTGGCCCTGCCAGTCGTCGTCCTCCTCGCGCCAGAAGGACGCGGAGCGCGTGGCCGGCGCCCGCGGCCACACGCCGGCCACCTCCTGCTTCTGCCGACGTCCTGGAGACGTCCAGGGATGCCACGCGACCCCCACGTCCCCCTCTCATCCTCGCTCACTCTCCCCCCTCGTCTCCCTCACTCCCTCCCGCGATGCCCGAGCGCGTTCCTCGCCGTCGTTCGCCGTAGACGACGCCAGAGCCACCCCCTCGCCCCTCCGACAAGCCAAATCGCTCCGCCATGACGCCCTCGCCCTCCCCACCGAGCCACGCTTCGCCGGAGGCCCTGCATCGCTGCTATCGCGCCGTCTTCAACATCGGTACCCGCCGGACGCCGTTCATCGATTCGCCTTGCTCCGGTCGCCCCCGAGCCCACTGAGCTGCTCATCGACCTCCCTGTGAGCTCCGCCGCCTTGCCCCTCTTCTTTCCCACGCATTTGCACCCTCTAGGCCATAGTTCCACCATGGCCGAAGCTCGTCTCCGCTCGAGCTCGTCGCCGGCGTCGCTCCGGCGACCATTTGGTCATCCCGTGCTATGCAACGTGCTTGCCGCATCGCGTAGTGCCTCGCTAGCGCCTCAGTTTCCGTGTTTGCACGCCGCAGCCCAAACCCCGCACATGGCCGAACTCCGGCCGCCGCCTTGGAGCTCGCCGTCGTTGTCTCCGGCCACCATAGGCCCGGCCTCCACCACCACTAGATGCGCGACTGCAAGAGCTCTCCAACGAGCCCAAGAACGGCCTCGCCCGTGCCCTGTGGGCATTTTCCGAGCCGCGCCACCGTCTCGGGCCTCGCCGGCGACTCAACGCCGGCGGGATTAGCCCCGCTGACCAGGGGTTTGACCCCAGTTTGACTCCCCTGAGTCAATGACAAGTGGGCCCCCTCTGTTAACTAAATCAGATTAGTTTTAACTAAAGATAATTAGCTTAATTAACTACTGACACGCGGGACCCACCAGTCAGGTTTGACCTGGACGTCCCCGTTGACCACTGACATCACCCTGACATAATGCTGACGCAGTAATTAAATTACTGGATTTATTCTTATACAGGAAATTCCAGAAAATAGTCAAAACTTGTAAAAATCATAGAAAATCAACCATAGCTCCAAATGCAAAGATTTATATATGAAAAATGATCAGAAAAATCCAGTCTATCCATCTGTAATGGTTTCATGCATGACAAAACAAGTTTACCTTGCTGTTTAAGCAGAATAAGGAAATGCACCATTAAAGCCATGATTAATAAGCTAATAATTGAATCTTTGATTCAAATAAGTTCAATCCTTTCTGTTATAGCTTGCATTAGGCCAAGATACATTCATATTGCCATATCATAGCATGCATCATATTGTTGCATATCGTCATGTGTTGATTGTGTTCGATGTGTTCTTCATGGTAGGTTCTGCCTCCGAGGATATTCACGAGTATCCAACTGAAGGGCAGTATCCAACTACCACTCCATCAGGAAAGCAAAACCCCTTGTTCATTCTGATACATTCCCACTCTCTCACTCCTGCTCTCTTTTACTGCATTAGGACAACACGATACCTCTGTTACTTGTTGCGGTAGTTGAACCCCTTATCCTCTGCATGACCTGTCATTGCCACAGTAAATAGATGAAACACACTAGCATGAGTAGGAGTTGTTTGAGCGCTGATGTGCCTACTCATTCATGTTTGTTTGTCATGCCCGCTACTGCTTAGAGTTGAGTCAGATCTAATTCATCGGGAATGAATCGGAGGTGTGTGAACATGTCCTACTGTTGAGAGCTAAATGTGTGAACACGATTTGGTAAAGGTAGCGGTGAGAGGCCATGTAGGAGTACATGGTGGGTTGTCTCATTGGAGCCGTCCTTAGGAACTGAGTTCTGTGTTTGTGATCCATGAAACAGTTACTACCACACATTGGGCCCGAAACCAATGCACCCTCTCGGCTTCTTAATCACCCTAGTACTCTGTCCAAGAGTTGCAACTAGTTTCTGGTGTTTGTAGGTTATGTGTTGGCAGCCGTGCGTAGCACTGACCCTAGGGGTGGGCTATGTTGCGGTAGATACACTGTGGCACAGTGTACCGGGTGCCCGTTTGGTGTCTCGGGAACCCTGTTCACATCGTTCGGGGCCGTATGTGGAAACCTCGGCCGGACTCCCTGCGGATGGAACCTGGATAGGTGATAAACCTGGACTAGAGACTTGAGTGTTTAGGTAGGCCGTGGCCGACACCCTCGTTGGGCTTCCGCTTGAAGGTTGCCGAGTACATGTCGTGTAAACGACGGTAAGTGGTGAGAGCGTGTGTGAAGAAGTACACCCCTGCAGGGTTAACATCATCTATTCGAATAGCCGTGTCCGTGGTAATGGACTTTTGGGTTGCCTATAACAGTTCATAGACAAGTGAAAGTGGATAGTCTAAAACTCGCAAGATAAGTGTGAGTGCTATGGATGGCCTTCTCGTAGGGAGACGGGAGTGGATCCATAGTGGTGTATTGAATGGTGAATATGTGGACTCGTGTGCGCCACCTCAAAAGAGTTACTTACAGTCGTAGTTCAGGTTAGCCACTGAGTCAAAGCTGGCTTGCTGCAGTTAAACTCCACCACCCTCTTTGTTGATACCGATGCATATGCGGTTAGTTCTGATGTAAGTATTGCTGGGTACATTTGTACTCATGTTTGCTTAATTTATGTTTTGCAGAGAGACTTCAGTCTCGCTAGTAGTTTCGCGTGGACTTCAACGTTTAGCTTGATACCTCAGCTACGATCTTGTGCCCTCGGCAGGATCTGGTAGATAGTCAGGCTTCTCAGCCTTCTTCATTTGTAGTTGTCTATACTCAGACAAGTTAAGCTTCCGCATGTGCTTGTTGCTTGTATGCTCTGTATGTTGGGTCATAAGACCCATGTTTGTCATATCTCGCTCCTCGGAGCCTAATGAATAAATACTTTGAGTCGTAGAGTTATGTTGTGATGCCATGTTGTATTTACACATACCGAGCATATTGTGTGTATGATTGAAATGCTTGGTATGTGTGGGATCCGACAATCTAGTTGTTTATCCTTGACAGCCTCTCTTATGGGGAAATGTAGTCTAGTGCTTCCTTGAGCCAAAGTAGTCCGCTACAGCCCGGTTCACCGGAGTGCTGTTAGCCCAGTGCTACAGCCCGGAATCACTCACTGATGACCAACATGCTCGATGTGATTCATGTATGCCTGTCTCCATAGGTTTGTGCCGCTTTGGGTTCATGACTAGCCATGTCGGCCCGGGTTCTCTGTCATATGGATACTAGCGACACTATCATATACGTGAGCCAAAAGGCGCAAACGGTCCCGGGCCATGGTAAGGAGACACCCGTGGGTTACCGTGCGTGAGGCCGCAAAGTGATATGAGGTGTTACCGGCTAGATTGATGTGACTTGGAATCGGGGTCCTGACAGCGTTGGTATCAGAGCCTGACTGCCTGTAGGATTACCAAGCCAACTGGTCGAAGTCGTGTCTAGAAATGCTTTAGTTATGTAAGGGAATTGATTGTGGAAGGGAACGTAAGGCTCTTTTTACTCCTTATATCTTATGCCTTCTGATCTGAGTCATCCTCCTCTCTTCTACGAGGATTAAGAACTAGGACTTCTCATCTATCTATCAGGATGACGTGTTACTAATCCGTAGACTTATAGGATTGTTGGATTCGAGTTTCAGTTCAGTTTCTACTACTTTTAGTATGTTTTCAGTCAAATCAGACCCTTGATATGATGATGTTAAGTGGTTACGCCACTATTTTGCAGGATGTCTCAAATCTTTTTGAGCATTTACAGCCGTTATGATGTCCGAGTCATTCCAGGTTTCTAAATAGTCTGATGCATTTGCAAACCCCTTCCTCCTGTTCCTGATGTCCATTTGGGCCATATTGATCACACTAATCTGTCTATTGAGGTACTCCGCTGCCTCGGCATTTATGTTGGAGCTATTATTATGACCCTAGGTGTCTAGAGTATCACCTGGTAATCTAGCAATGCTTTGCATCCCCGGTGTGATGATTCTGGCCACCATTCTCGAAAGCATCCCGTGATGCCGTTTAGTTAGTACGCATTCTATTCCTGGGTTCTTGGCCCAAAATTCACTCTACTTATCTCGTGTTGATAGTGTTGCTAGTTCCTTTAGGATATTAGTAACCTTGCGACAGTCCTCGACGTCCGTGGTATTTCCTTCTTCAAAATACCATGAACCATTAAGGCAGAAGTTCTTTGAACCAAAAGATCACAATAAGAGTGCTCTTAATGGGTTCTCCATTCAAGAATTGTGAATCTGCTAGTCCTACCTTTCTGCATGGATTATCCAGAAGAAACCTGTTGAACTTGTTCGACATATTAATCTATGCATCCACAACTCAGAAAATTATATGTTCCTTGAGTGGTTCCTCTTCAGTTGTATCCCGACCATCCTCTATCAGTTGATAGCCAAGAGTACGTGTGCACTTGTGTTCATCGATGCCTAGTATTCTTGTGGTTCGTCAAACCGTTCTATTTCAGAATGACTAGGAGAAACAAACTCCAGTACCTCATCCATTTCTAAGATTGGGTCAAAGCAGTTGTATTCCGCAGATCAAAATGCAACCCAGCTTTTGGTTCTGTTCTACCCTGAAGTATTACCCACTTTATGTCAGGAGCGTCATGAGATTTGCACCTTCTCTTATGAATTCTTGACGCAGTGATACTTCTTGCCATCATTGTTCATTCCTCGGTTCCCGTGTTATTGTAAACGAAATGCCGGCAAGTGAGTCGTGATGTGTGAAATCAATACTCCTAGCAACTCCGTTGCTTAGTAGTTAATGGAAAATATTCTCATTCTTAGCATGTTGGTTATTGAATCATCATTCTAAGATTGATCGTGCTACCTAGTCCATTTTCCTGGTACACTCTTCGATCAAGAGTTGGGACTGTGTCTATCCTTGCTTAGTTGATCATATCGTCTTGCCTTGAAAAGCAAGATTGTTCTCGAGTTTAGTAACATATCGGTGGTTCGTGATTTTCCGAAGATCTTCTCGGAAGTATTACCTAGTTGTCACCTGACCGGTATGTTGAGTTCGTGATTAAATGGGTTTTCTTATAAATCACCCCTTCTCCAAGAATCTGTGTTGGATATCCCTGAGCTAGTTGGTTGAGCTAAACAACAACTTGGAGAGTCAGAAGATAAAGCTTGTCTGACTTAGTTCATGTTAAGGGATATCTTTTTGTGTGTATGTGTGATGAAGAAAGATGATATCTCCATCGATTGGTCCTCGTGATCAGTTGTTGGATCTATTGCCTTGTCAAAACTTTGACTTGAGTATGAGCTATCGTCAAGTCAAATCAGAACCAACGATGTTCGTAATGTTGCCTTACTCGTGGTTGATCCCTCGAGCATACACCATTACATATTTTGGGCTGACCAATGCTATCACCGTGTTCACATGATGGTGGAAGTCCAGTGATATGGAAATTCCGATGAGTTGCTGTTGAGCCCATCAGCAGCATTTTGTCTCCTCCATGATTTGTGTTGAACATCCAGCTAGTGTTGAAAACTTGTGTAAGCATTTTCTTCATGCCCCGTTCATGTAGAATATGTTTGGATGAAAGTAGTGACCTCCTCTAAGTTCATGTGCAAACGATGCAAGTTGCCGCCGTGAGTTCGAGAAAGGTTGTTTTTGTTTCCTCTGGTACCATCCCAAGTCAGTCATGCATGTGCGAAGTATGCTATGGTTTGACAGGCTCGCTACCTCCATTCCATTTGTATTCCCTATCACACCAAGCCACTGGCTGATTTGTTCAGGGAAAAGAAGTTTCTTCATAAGAGCTAATCATATGACTTATGCAAGGACTTCGATATCCTTGATGATGGTTCCCAACTAGGACTCGGCAGTGTTTCATTGTAAGACTACTATGTGATCATGCTTGTCTGGGACAACATGTTCACATGTGTTTAGCAGAACCAGCTCATGTTTTGGAGCTTACTACCATAGTCCATTTCCTAAGAATCTCGCAATGTCATCTCGTCGATTTGTGTTGCAAACTTTCATTTTCTTTCCAGACTCGATGAGTCTGGAATATCCTGACACCAACCAGATCTGAATCTCAGGCAGATGTGATGGTTGGGACATTTTCCCAAGAGCTATAATATTGATCTCTCTGTAACCCGGTAAAGTGGATGTCGTGACCAACACACCCAGCTGGAAGACCTATTATTGTAGTATCTTGATTGAGTAAGTTGGCCACCTCCCCATAAGGATCTCGTAGAATTTATTCCAATAGTAGTTCCTTATGGATTTTTGTGTTTCCGAAGTCTGACCTACTACTTGATGTTCTAGATACCAAACCATTTCAAAGAATGGTTAGGCTAGCACATCAAGGAGAGCAGTAGAAGCGGAGCGCTAAATGTCTCTCGGTCGATCATCCAGATTTTGATCCCTTGGCCTCGCTAAGGTGAAATCTGAGAAAGTGTTATCTTCCTTTGCACCCGCATTGTCCATCACTATTCATCATGGTAGTAAGATGTGTTGCCAGGATCCTCGGCACGGATGTTGGTAAGACCTTGATGAGTATGGAAATGCTCAAGTTCTTGAGAGCACGCTCAGGCACTAGGTTCTGATGTTGTCGTCAACTGGAATGTGCCTCCGTTCTCTCAGTTGTTCGATAGCCATCCAATTGGTGGAATCACCTTTGCCGGTGAACCTTCTCCCCAGTTACTAGAATCATTCCCAACATTTGCATTTTGTTCCCAGTTTACACCTCAGTAATTGTTGTTCAGGATCATCTTCAAAAGTGAACTTACCATGGGTCTCATCCATTCCCGATGATAAGCAAAAATCATCCATTGCGTTGTCTTCAACAAGATAGTCCACATCATCCATCCTAGTCGGAGTATGCCATTCTTTCGAACCCCTTCCAACGATCGATTGTGATTACCTCAGGCTGGTATAGAGAGTTTCAATGATCTTTGTGTCAAAATTAATTCTTTTTGCCACTTAAGGGAAATGCTCTACGAGTCATTTTTCCCTAAGGTGGCCCATTATGGAATCATGGCAATTATCTCCTCACTACTTTGAAACCATGCACCATCCTACTCCAGCGTGGAATTGTTCCCTACCAATTTGAACCCTTGTCATCTATTACCTTCCATCTCTCTCGATGTGTGTTTAGTGTCTCAGCTCAAGAGATGTTCCAATGTCTCACTCCATGAGTTGATCTTAAGTTGCTCGATCTTTGAGAAGATCGTTTTCTGTAGAGTTTCCTTCCCTCTTCATCGTGTTGGATGAAGATCTCGAAGACAAAGACGTCAAGAGCCATGTGATGCAATATATCAGTATCTTCGAGAAGGACAGTTCGATCGAGAAGACTGTGATAGTTTTGTGACCCCTCTGTCTTCTTACTCCACTTCCTGAATCTCGGGACAAGATTCTTGTTTTAGTGGGGGTGAGTTGTCACACCCTAGCTAGTTCAAGCATTAGAGTGTGCATCATGTTTAAATTTCTCTTAAATTTGAAATGGGGAAGGCAGAAACCCCCAACACCCCCCTGGAAACAACTAGGGTTTAGTAAAATTATTTTCAATGAACCTGAAATGCCCTTCTAAAAAGTTCACCCTCTTTGTCTTGGGTTAAAACCTCTGGCAAAATTGGTGCACATTTTTCTAGGTCAACAGAAGGTCATTGAATTAAATCATAAGTATTTGAATTTGGGCATTTAAATGCTATAAAATAATTTAAATGCTCAAATAATTCTGGAAATAAATGTTTGTTGTTGGAAATAATCTAAACAGAGCCCACAATTATTTTCAGGATTTTTGGAAACGTTTTAGTATTTTAATTAAAGCCCAACAGTTGCAGTTAAATAGAAAAACAGAAACAAATAAAAAAAAGAGAGAGGGAAGCTACCTGGGCCTTACCTGTGCTGGCCCAGCCCACCTGGCTCGGCCCAGCCGACTGGCCCTGCCAGTCGTCGTCCTCCTCGCGCCAGAAGGACGCGGAGCTCGTGGCCGGCGCCCGCGGCCACACGCCGGCCACCTCCTGCTTCTGCCGACGTCCTGGAGACGTCCAGGGATGCCACGCGACCCCCACGTCCCCCTCTCATCCTCGTTCACTCTCCCCCTCGTCTCCCTCACTCTCTCCCGCGATGCCCGAGCGCGTTCCTCGCCGCCGTTCGCCGTAGACGACGCCAGAGCCACCCCCTCGCCCCTCCGACAAGCCAAATCGCTCCGCCACGACGCCCTCGCCCTCCCCACCGAGCCACGCTTCGCCGGAGGCCTTGCATCGCCGCTATCGCGCCGTCTTCAACCTCGGTACCCGCCGGACGCCGTTCATCGATTCGCCTCGCTCCGGTCGCCCCCGAGCCCACTGAGCTGCTCATCGACCTCCCTGTGAGCTCCGCCGCCTTGCCCCTCTTCTTTCCCACGCATTTGCACCCTCTAGGCCATAGTTCCACCATGGCCGAAGCTCGTCTCCGCTCGAGCTTGTCGCCGGCGTCGCTCCGGCGACCATTTGGTCATCCCGTGCTATGCAACGTGCTTGCCGCATCGCGTAGTGCCTCGCTAGCGCCTCAGTTCCGTGTTTGCACGCCGCAGCCCAAACCCCGCACATGGCCGAACTCCGGCCGCCGCCTTGGAGCTCGCCGTCGTTGTCTCCGGCCACCATAGGCCCGGCCTCCACCACCACTAGATGCGCGACTTCAAGAGCTCTCCAACGAGCCCAAGAACGGCCTCGCCCGTGCCCTGTGGGCGTTTTTTGAGCCGCGCCACCGTCTCGGGCCTCGCCGGCGACTCAACGCCGGCGGGATTAGCCCCGCTGACCAGAGGTTTGACCCCAATTTGACTCCCCTGAGTCAATGACAAGTGGGCCCCCTCTGTTAACTAAATCAGATTAGTTTTAACTAAAGATAATTAGCTTAATTAACTACTGACACGTGGACCCACCAGTCAGGTTTGACCTGGACGTCCCCGTTGACCACTGACGTCACCCTGACGTAATGCTGACGCAGTAATTAAATTACTGGATTTATTCTTATACAGGAAATTCCAGAAAATAGTCAAAACTTCTAAAAATCATAGAAAATCAACCATAGCTCCAAATGCAAAGATTTATATATGAAAAATGATCAGAAAAATTCAATCTATCCATCTGTAATGGTTTCATGCATGACAAAACAAGTTTACCTTGCTGTTTAAGCAGAATAAGGAAATGCACCATTAAAGCCATGTTTAATAAGCTAATAATTGAATCTTTGATTCAAATAAGTTCAATCCTTTCTGTTATAGCTTGCATTAGGCCAAGACACATTCATATTGCCATATCATAGCATGCATCATATTGTTGCATATCGTCATGTGTTGATTGTGTTCGATGTGTTCTTCGTGGTAGGTTCTGCCTTCGAGGATATTCACGAGTATCCAACTGAAGGGCAGTATCCCACTACCACTCCATCAGGCAAGCAAAACCCCTTGTTCATTCCGATACATTCCCACTCTCTCACTCCTGCTCTCTTTTATTGCATTAGGACAACACGATACCTCTGTTACTTGTTGCGGTAGTTGAACCCCTTATCCTCTGCATGACATGTCATTGCCACAGTAAATAGATGAAACCCACTAGCATCAGTAGGAGTTGTTTGCGCCGTGATGTGCCTACCCATTCATGTTTGTTTGTCATGCCCGCTACTGCTTAGAGTTGAGTCAGGTCTGATTCATCGGGAATGAATCAGAGGTGTGTGAACATGTCCTACTGTTGAGAGCTAAATGTGTGAACACGATTTGGTAAAGGTAGCGGTGAGAGGCCATGTAGGAGTACATGGTGGGTTGTCTCATTGGAGCCGTCCTTAGGAACTGAGTTCTGTGTTTGTGATCCATGAAACAGTTACTACCACACATTGGGCCCGAAACCAATGGACCCTCTCGGCTTCTTAATCACCCTAGTACTCTGTCCAGGAGTTGCAACTAGTTTCTGGTGTTTGTAGGTTATGTGTTGGCGGCCGTGCGTAGCGCTGACCCAAGGGGTGGGCTATGTTGCGGTAGATACACCGTGGCACGGTGTACCGGGTGCCCGTTTGGTGTCTCGGGAACCCTGTTCACATCATTCGGGGCCGTATGTGGAAACCTCGGCCGGACTCCCTGCGGATGGAACCTGGATAGGCGATAAACCTGGACTAGAGACTTGAGTGTTTAGGTAGGCCATGGCCGACACCCTCGTTGGGCTTCCGCTTGAAGGTTGCCGAGTACATGTCGTGTAAACGACGGTAAGTGGTGAGAGCGTGTGTGAAGAAGTACACCCCTGCAGGGTTAACATCATCTATTCGAATAGCCGTGTCCGCGGTAATGGACTTCTGGGTTGCCTATAACAGTTCATAGACAAGTGAAAGTGGATACTCTAGAACTCGCAAGATAAGTGTGAGTGCTATGGATGGCCTTCTCGTAGGGAGACGGGAGTGGATCCATAGTGGTGTATTGAATGGTGAATATGTGGACTCATGTGCGCCACCTCAAAAGAGTTACTTACAGTCGTAGTTCAGGTTAGCCACTGAGTCAAAGCTGTCTTGCTGCAGTTAAACTCCACCACCCTCTTTGTTGATACCGATGCATATGTGGTTAGTTCTGATGTAAGTCTTGCTGGGTACATTTGTACTCACGTTTGCTTAATTTATGTTTTGCAGAGAGACTTCAGTCTCGCTAGTAGTTTCGTGTGGACTTCGACGTTTAGCTTGATACCTCAGCTACGATCTTGTGCCCTCGGCAGGATCTGGTAGATAGTCAGGCTTCTCAGCCTTCTTCATTTGTAGTTGTCTGTACTCAGACAAGTTAAGCTTCCGCATGTGCTTGTTGCTTGTATGCTCTGTATGTTGGGTCATAAGACCCATGTTTGTCATATCTCGCTCCTTGGAGCCTAATGAATAAATACTTTGAGTCGTAGAGTTATGTTGTGATGCCATGTTGTATTTACACATACCGAGCATATTGTGTGTATGATTGAAATGCTTGGTATGTGTGGGATCTGACAATCTAGTTGTTTATCCTTGGCAGCCTCTCTTATGGGGAAATGTAGTCTAGTGCTTCCTTGAGCCATAGTAGTCCGCTACAGCCCGGTTCACCGGAGTCCTGCTAGCCCAGCACTACTGCTCAGATCACTTGACTGGCCGGCATGTGTTTCACTTCGTTCATGTGTCTGTCCCTTCGGGGAAATGTCACACGGTGACATCCGGAGTCCTGCCTAGCCTGCTACAGCCCGGGTTCCCGGAGTCCTGTTAGCCCAGTGCTACAGCCTGGAATCACTCGCTGATGACCGACATGCTCGATGTGATTCATGTATGCCTGTCTCCATAGATCTGTGCCGCTTTGGGTTCACGACTAGCCATGTCGGCCCGGGTTCTCTGTCATATGGATACTAGCGACACTATCATATACGTGAGCCAAAAGGCGTAAACGGTCCCGGGCCATGGTAAGGCGACACCCGTGGGTTACCATGCGTGAGGCCGCAAAGTGATATGAGGTGTTACCGGCTAGATCGATGTGACTTGGAATCGGGGTCCTGACAGAGCATCAAATGACCATCGTCAGCTGAACGAGCAATAAACCACCACCCATCGGTTGGTATGATTCCAGGTCCTGGAATCATGAAGGCCAGCGCATTTGCGCCTGCTGCAACAATTCCAATTGGAGACCAAAAGGACAAAAATAAACAATCATGTTCAGAGTATGTGTGGAATTAAGATTATTATAACAGTGACACAGATCATAGACAGAGAATTGCAATGCCGTGGTCATAATCATACGCCAAGTTAAAAAAATAAGCCAATGGATTTCATATTCTTTTTTATTTTTTATTTTTTTTAGAAAAGGAGGATTAATGGCTTCCATATTCTAGCAATATATCATGGTTCAAACATCATATAACAATGAGAGGAAAACAGATATGACAGGGCCTACTCATATTCTACCATAGCACTTACTACAGTTATCATATCAACTCTAAGCAATAACATGTGTTGTTATAAAAATCCTAGAAATGAGAGTAACATATAGCAATCATGAGGTTATACTCATAATATCTATTCTAACAATCATTAGATACCAATTGTTCTCATATAAACTCTAACAATAACATGTGTGGTCATAAAAATCTAGGAAATGAGAGGAACATATAACAATGATGTGGTTATAGACATACTATATATTCTAAATTTGTAACAATGAACCGGCAGTCATATTCTTAAGGTAAAGATGAGATGAGATAGAACAATTACACGACGATAGATTCCACCAGTGTAGGCAGCCATTCTGTGCGTCGACCGCATAAACGATGCCATCATGCACTACAGCATCAGACAGAAGTGTTGGGTAAAGAGGATCGACGATGAGCCATAACCATGTATGGCGACCGGATTCTAGATAGACTAATCCCATGTTGAACACGACAATGAGCTTGTAATCCATGTAGTCTTTTGATGGTGTGGGCACTTCGCAGATTACAACCTTCAGCAAACAGAGGTCGAGCCAAAAGCTCGACGTGTCTTGTGCGTAGTAGGCAGGAGTGTCCGGCGAGCCGCGAGGCTCGATGGTGGCGGTATCCAAAGATAGAAGGGTGATCTCTCGCTGGGTGTAGATATCCACGAGATGCCACGGACTACCGGATTAGTGGATGAGGACGACCCAGTTGGCCTTCATGCCCGCCCAGTAGGGGCTGCGCATGAAGGACAGGTGGACGGGTAGTGGTAGCATGTCGAGGGGCACCACGGCAACCTCCATAGGATCGTCAAGTCGGTGTCTGGGCCACCTGCGAGGATCAGGCATCAGCAAGCGGGGTGTCTTGAAAAGAGCCGGCCGGTTGCAAACGAGTAGATGGTACAAAGACACTGAGCATGCGGCCAGACGGACAGTGCTGAGTAGGTCCATACGATTACAGATCTGCTCCAAGAGAACATCGGGGAGGGAATTCCAATCATGGCTCTGCGTGTTAGTCGGTTCTGCCATTGGGGTTTTCGGTGCTTGCGAGCCAGCGGGGAAGTGGATTCGGGCGGGCGAGTGCAGAAGCTTCTCCTCGCGTGGCCGAGCAGTGGGCGGGGGGATATGGTACGCGTGAGCTACCAAGGAAGATAGCGCGGGCGAGCGAGCAGTGAGCGGGGGGAATGGTGTGCTGCCGACGATGTGGAAGACAGGAGGAAGAAGAGTGGAATACGGGGAAGAAGAGTGGAATACGGGGAATAAGAGTGGAATACGGGGAAGAAAGTGCATTAAATCTCAATTCTACTACTACTACCAGGATATACCGTCCTTCGGAGTGTAAATAGTTACACCGATGACATGTGGGTCTACCACAAGAGGGCCAATATGTTAGTTAATGGAGGAAAAAAGCGTGCTCTACTGGCAAACATGATGGCAGTACTGGGTAAGGCTGATTTAGTAACACCAACACGCTGGTTCAACTTATTAATTAAGTGTCCCATCTGCTGCAGCGTGTATTGTCACTTCACTGCGAAGACTAGTTGAATAGTTCTCTCTGACCGAGATGGGGAATAATGGATCACAAAGACTTCCTTTCCACATTATCCCTATGCCTCTACGCTCACTTCACTCATTTTGCTCCATATGTAGTCACTTGATGAAATATCTAGAAAGACAAATACTCCGTATTTGGGAACAGAGGGAGGATTTTACTCCGTATTTGGGAATAGAGGGAGTACCACCATATGGAGGGAACAGAGGAAGCTTGTAATATGAACATGTCAATGGGAGGGAGTAAGCCCCGTGAATGCATGTATGCAACATGCAACACTCACACGTACACATGGACGCACGCAACACTCACGTACCCATGCGGCACACAGCACACGACGCAACACACACGCTCACGCTCAAGTGCTCAACCTACTCCCTACGTCCGTGAAAGACTGTACATTTAGAGATTTACACATTGACCAGGGCATAATTAACGCCCAAAAGTAGCAGACTTATGTGTGCATGCGACCATTGAGAGAAGAAGACTAAATGAAGGTCGTTGCATGATGTAATTAAGGATAGACATGTAGCCTATACCTAGAGCACAAGTTGGTGCATTAGTCAATCAATATCGATTTAGATTAAAGGCTAAATGCATTGGAAGTGTAGATGTACTACACTCTTTGTTTTTTTAGCTGATTTCTTTGCTCTGCCAACTGACAGGTGGGACCCAGAAACTAGGTGACAATTTAACCAGTCAACAAAGTGCCACGTCGACTATGTGGCCAGTCAGTAGGGTGCAATACAGTGCTCTACGATGAGCTAGTGATCGTATAATCACCGCAAAATATATATAGTGACCGTAAAGAGCGTATTGTTACATACGTTGACCGCCAGTGTATTTTCTCGTTTCAAATTAAGCAATATTAACCGGAAAGGTCGCAGTATGGACTAGTACTAGTACTACTTTGATGTGTCCCGTCAACTCGCTGAAGGAGGAGAAGCTTGCTTACTATGCCTCTCCCTTGCCCACGCACGCGGTGGTTCGTAGGACGAGGAGAGGGTTTTGACTACAGCACCCTCTCCCTCTCCCTCACCCTCGCCCTCGCGGTGGACGTGCAGCAGTTCAATCGGTGTCAGATTGCCAGAAGCATAATGTGTACTGTAGTATCATCATTGTTGGACCTTCCAAAGAGGCGAAGATCCAAGTGCAAGCTTCACACGAGTACGAACTGTTAAACCTCCCGAAGAGGCAAAGAGCCAAGCGCATGGTTTTATAGGAGTTGTCGTCCTAGTAGGAGCGTACTACAACTATAGGGAACGATGCTACTGTATGATGCCGCCATGTCACGTATATCCAAAGTTGTGCCACCTTTTTTCTCAAAGAGCGTGTTGGAGCCCGTGCAACAACCACACAAGTTGCACGTACAAATAACACATTTTCTAGTAATAAATTCTAAAGGACAAATGCCAGTATGCCACACAAGTTCATCTCCAATTCATGTGATAAATTTGTGCACGACTAGTCTACATATATTCACAGCGCTACCGTTCACAATTTACCGTACTCCACTTACACGTTATAGATGGGCTACATGTCCTCCTCCAGGTTCCAGTCGCAGGTGTTCTTCATGGATGGCATGATCAATAGCGTTGGGAAACGGGAATCATTGTCGCAACTTTCTAGTCCGGTTCCACACGATGGAGACTCATCCAAGCTGAAGGGGCATAAATCAGGGATAGAGTGTCCCAGCATGTCGTTCATCCGGTGGTGCGACAGAAAACACAACCATGCTTCATGAACGGCAGACCTTCCATGTCATGCATGGAAGGTGGCAACCTCTTCACAATGGGGTAGCTGTCCTCAATGAAAAGCGAGTACTCTCCAAGAGTGTTCCTCGGCACCCACGTAGCATCACGGGGGTCGAACTCGGCGCCGTTCATCTGGTACACGCGACATCTCAGATCTGGACACATGGTGACGTACATAGTCAAGGTCCATGCATAATAATGTTGTGCTCAATTATGACGGTGAGTAATACTGTGCAGCAAATAGTACTACTCCGGTATAGAGGAAGTAAAATAACTGGCTTATTATACATAGCCACTGTTGGCTACATGGATGAGATAGTAATACATGGAAAAACAAAAATGGTGGCAGCTAGTGGGTTCAAGTCTTCAAGGGCCTAGCTAGCTATACACATCCTCCAAGGTATAAAGTACTCCTACTAGTACGTAAGTAGAGTACTAGTACAACAATGAAAGAGAAGGCGAGAGGGTTAAAAAATGGAATACCTGGGTAGATGGTGACGGTCCGATCATGGTAGATTGTGTGACCATGTTGCACAACAGTGGTACCATGGGTAACGACTGCTACGATAGTTGATTCCAATATGCCAAAGTCAGCTACAAGGTTCCAGGTTAGACCGAATCGCGGATGCAAATGCACATCTAGGGTCGGCGATCTTATTTTGATCGCGGGATGACTGGTCCCTGCAAAATAATGGAGTACCGTTAGGGATGCAAATGATGGTTTGTGCATTCCGTTTGTAATCTCCCGTACCATAGGATGGAAACCAGATGAAACAAGTCCCCTGGCTTGTCACCGCGAAGAAGCGGCCTAGATGGCGCACGGCGTCTTCAAACGTGTAGGGGTACAAATCTGTTGCCGCCAACATGCGCCAGCCTCTGCCATTACTGCCTCTTGCATTGATGGCAATCCTTATGTCGAACACCGCAATGGGATAGTAATCATAGCCGCGTCGGTTTATCGATGGGTCTGCAATTGCTATCTTCTTCAATCTCATGTAGGCATAATCATATGTATTCAAGCCCAGCCAGTCCGGAAGGCCGATCCCAATGGTGGAGAAGGGGTCTACCGGAACGGCCACACTGATGTGGATGTTGTGCAAATGATGGTGGTATCCGGCTGGAGGTATGCAAGCCAATATTTGTTGGCACCGAGCCAGACCTATATATAAGACAGTGGGTAGCGGAGAAATTATGGGATGGAAATGGAATAACTAAGTACTACATGATCAAACACCATTACTGACCTGCTCATCGGACAAAATCCGACTACCTCTCAACATCGGCAACTCTAGCGGAGTCAACGTGCAACCATGGCCAGGGAGCGGTGGACCGTTCGAAGGATTGTCCCATAGAAGAACCTTCTCCTCGAGGACGCATGGAAGACCAACAAGCATGGACTTTTCCTAAGCCATTTTAAGCACCGTCTTGAAATAGTTGGTGCAGGAAACACCGAGTCTTGCGGCGGTGAGGACATCGGAGCGGCGTGTGATTTTTCCCAGAGGATCGTCGCCCAAGGTCTCCCAGCCCCGACGAGGAGGAGAACCGCCTGGAGAATCCATGGGAGCAGAGACGAACTGCCTTCTCTTCGGGGGAGGGGAACTGGCAAGGAGGAGGTAAGAGCGTAGTAACCGCAGGGCCTCATCCCTTCCAACTGTAGAGCGTAGTAAGCTAGTAGTTTTTGGCGTGGATTAAGAAATTTTGGCTATGTTTTTGCTATTTATTGTACACGCCAACTAGTGTCAAAAAACGTCTTACATTACGTGACGGAGGAGTACGTACTCGTACTGTATCAGTACTAGTACTACTTTCTCAACTAGTAGTGCGAGGGTACTACTAGTGCTATGTACTACACTTCTAGTATAGTGCACCAGCTTTGAACTCTTGAATCTCAGGGCCAAGGAGCTACAGTTGGAAGTGGAGGGTACTACTGTTCTCTAGAACCATCTCTGTACTATCAATGAAGGGAAAGTACACCTACACAGTGGCCTAGTGGGTACTCTCGGTGCTTGATACAGCCGCTCCTCTCACGTAGTTGGCCTACTCAGCCGCTCCTCTCACGCACACACTATCACCCTATTTATCAGCGACGGTTACTACGGGGGCAGAACATTTGAGTTATTTGATACAGGGAGACTAGGCTTTTCGCTTCCATTTGTGGAGGTGTAATGGATCTCGTCGAACTTTGTTAGTAGTTCCTTCTTTATGAATGAGATGAAGCAAAGCTTTTGCCTCCGTTTCAAAAAAACATGTCACGAGGAATTTCTTTTATAGTAGAGCCGATAATGGAGTGAAGTCCATGCGTGCAACGCCACAAGCTACAAAGTAGTAGTAGAGCACTTTACATATAGAGCCATATTGCACAGTTCCCAATGCCCCGCCAGGCTTTTCCGGCTCCTCGGGCTTAATTTGGAGGCGCTAGTTTAAATATGCTACTAGCTGATGAGGAAGCTGCAAGCGATGTGCGGCTAGGGCGAGCACGCGAGCCACGAGATGCTGGGAAGGAAAACCCGTTCACGTGGCTAGGCTATCCAGTGCACCCAGATTGTGGTGCCTCACGTCCGTTTGACTTCAAAACTCAAAACTACCCGTGTAAAATATTGGCTCATAGCGAAGTTACTATTTAAAAAAAACCGTCGTGCGTTCGGCCGAGATTGAACCCACAAAACAAGGTATACACTCCCGCGACCAGTAGTAGTACTCGTTGGAGTACAATGCAACATAGAATCTCCTTTTGTCGCTAGTAGTACATTGTTCCTTAGGCTGGCCATAGTGGGGGTAACATCAGTGGTACCATGCACTTGGGACTAGCGAACATGCTTATGTGGCACATAATTAAAGAAGAGAGAGAGTGTTAGAGTAACATAGGTAGATACCGTATCATGTTAAATGCTATGCTACTTTGTGTCATGCATGGCAATAAATATGATCATCTATGATACTATGCACTATGGAGGTAGTATCATACACTAGTATCATACGCATGTTACTAGAATATGATACTCCCCACTATGAGTAGCCTTACAAGAAACCCCTAATAATGCAAGAAACCACTAATAATGCCAAGAAACTACTACCACTTGCATACGTGGCAGACTTAAGATAAGACTACCTTATCAACCATTGTACATGCTCTTACCAACTAGCCCTACCAAGAAACGACTACTCTACAAAGTGTCGTTATAGGCACGTTTCAACCCATGGCCCTGTTTGGATACATTTGTTGTCAATCTAACCATGCCATCCAAACACCACTTTGGTTAGAGTTAGTTCAGGGTTAGAATCTAACCTCTAACTTAGAGTATCCAAACAGGGCCCATGTCGCCCATTAAGTCAACGCCTTCTATTCGACCGGGCGTTAAGACTTGTGGAACCTACATGTCAGTCTGCACAAAAATCCCCAAGTGACCTCTTACCTCCGGCCCGTCCACCTAGTCATCCTCGGCCATGAGACGCAGCTACCACCGCCGCCAGAAGGCGAGGTCAAAACCGCCGGCGGTGCGAAGCCCACCTTGCGGCAGCATGGATGCCAGCTCCTTCCGACGCTCGCGGCCGCTAGCTAGCCAAGATAGCTCCATTCGACTGCTTGTCCACAAGGTTTGCTAGCTAGATTGGCACGGCGGCGCGGCGGCTTGCTCGCGTGCGCCGCGCTAAGGCCAGCCTTCTGGCTCGAGCGAAGGCCAACACGGCGGCTTGCTCGCTCATGAGTCGGGCCAGCCTGCCCGGCCCGTTCAGCGGAGCGGCGGCCAACTGGCTCATCACCGGCGCCACCGACGAACACGCATCAGTACTGTTTGAAGTAATGTTTACGAAAAATAATGATTTGAGGGGGAATAACAGGATAGATGGTCAGATGGGGGTCCCTCGTTTGAACGGTTAAACAAAATGTGTTGGTTTAAGCTGCCTCGTCAGCAGGGACGTGTGGGCCAACCCTGTCATAAATAGGTTTAAACTAACCTAATCGGTAGGTAGTAGTTTTTGGCGTGGATTAAGAAATTTTGGGTATGTTTTTTCTATTTTTTGTACAATAGATTCTTCCTTGGGCTGGTTGAAAGTGGTAGTTTTTTGTTAAATACTCTATATATTGTAAGTAGGAGTGAAAGTTAAGCTTTGGAACCTAATAAGCAAGGCTAGTTACATAGTGCATATGTGTACATGATTGAAAGTAAATATCAACCATGAGTGACTAATATCTTGATGGAAAACTAGGGAAAATTTGCATGGTTGGAAATACTAGCAATGTTCATGTGCGTTGCAACGAATCATAATTAGAATAATACTTAATCACAAACTTGATACAAAATACTCTAATTTTGATATACATATATCACTAGAGATATATTATGTTTCAATTAGAATATATTCCTTGGGCTATTTTGGTGAGGTCAGGGAGGGATGTGGTTGGTTTTAAGATACTAATTATGGGTTTTTCTGCAAATTGGCAGACAAGTAGGATGTTTGTGAGAAAAGGAAAAAACTTACCTCACAGTCGTTAGATGTAGATCTAATGGTCACAAACGACGGATGGCAGACACACCATCATCACCAACTTAGTCTTCTGTAGGAGTACTAGCAAGATCCATGCATTACACGGAACATCAAGATGCAATTTTTATAAAAACACTCGTTGTGATTGACCCATGCGGGAGTAATCCCATGTGTAAAAACTAATGATATCTCAAGAAATAGGAGATAAGGTGAAGAGGAGTGGGGTATGGTGGTGATTGGTGGTCGGACTGAGCGGAGGCATGGGGATTGATGACGCCGGCAGCGGCCACCAGACCAGTTTGTTCCAGAGGCTTCGTTTCTTAATTTCTCAACAATGAGGTTGTTGGAGATAAGGATGAACGAGGGAAGGCCTTGTCTGCAAATGCGGAGAGGGGTGCGAGTATCTTTTAGTTTAATTTCCATCAATCAGATATAGATCGGACGGTCCATATTGCAAGATGGAACGCGTACCATCATCACCAACTCCGCACAATGTGTCCATAAACGTATTATCGATACTTGTGTCCATAAACTAGCATCTACAATCTATTCAATGCCTTAGCATGTGAGGCCTTGGCACAATGACTTCTCAGCTGTGTAAAACAAAGGTTTTCCCGTCACCGATAAGGAGGGGGTGACGACGGCGCGCTTTTTGGCTTTCTCTAGTCCTAGTAGTCATACTAGGTGGTCTAAGCATGTGTTGATTTATTCTTTTTCACGTCTCGTGTTCGCCGTACTGCCATGACTGTTGATGAATAGACAGTAAGTTATTCACAGGGAAACCCTTGTTGAGCATGTTTGCGAAGGAGAGAGAGAGAGAGAGAGAGAGAGAGAGAGAGACAGTGTGTGTGTGATATGTCTAGCGACTGAGGCAATGATAACAGATTCTTTGTCTCTATGTGTGTGGAGGATAGAGAGAGACATGTACATGGGGCTTTGTGTTGTGTAACGTGGAGACATATACATAATTCGAGAGTGAGTGTGCGAGATACACATGCGGATATGGGGAGAGATGAGGATCCAGATTAGTGGGTGTTTGTGTGTGTTTGTGTGTGTTTGTGCGCGTTTGTGTGCGAGAGTATAACGCCCTCGATGCGGCTATAGCTCCCACGTGTCGAGGCACGACTTAGAGACATAACCGCATTGAAAGCAATGTCGCAAGTCAGGCAATCATTACAACATCCCATGTAATACATAATAAAAGGGGGAGATAACATAGTTGGCTTACACTCGCCACGTCACATCAGAGTACATAAATAACATCCATCAAACAAACACTCATGGCCCGACTACGGCGCCAAAATGGAAAAGAACCCAACATGCGACAAGGCCCTAAATCGAACCCCAACTAGGCACCACTACTGATCATCGGGAAAGGAAACATAATAACGCTGAGAGTCCTCGTCGAACTCCCACTTGAGCTCGTACTCGTCACCTGGAGCGGAATCACCTGGACCTGCATCTGGAATTATAGTATTTGTGAGCCACAAGGACTCAGCAATCTCGCACCCACGCGATCAAGACTATTTAAGCTTATAGGACAGGATAAGGCAAGTATATGTGGAGTTGCAGCAAGCGACTAGCATATATGGTGGCTAACTTATTCGCAAAGGAGAGCGAGAAGAGGAGGCAAAGCGCGAGCGAGAAACTAGAAGGAACAACCTGCGCAAGCATTACTCCAACACCGTGTCCACTTCCTGGACTCCGCCGAAAAGAGGCCATCACGGTCACACACTCAGTTGGTTCATTTTAATAAATTAAGGTTTACGTTATCTACAACCGGACATTAACAAATTCCCATCTGCCCATAACCGCGGGCACGGCTTTCGAAAGTTCAATCCCTGCAGGGGGGTCCCAACTTAGCCCATGACAAGCTCTCACGGTCAACGAAGGAATAGACCTCCTCCCAAGACGTTCCGATCAGACTCGGTATCTCGGTAACTCAAGACACTTCGACAGGTTAAAACAAGACCAGCAACACCACCCGCTGTGCCGACAAATCCCGATAGGAGCTGCACATATCTCGTTCTCAGGGCGCAATGGATAAGCTAAGAGTACGGGAGCCAACGTAACCCAAGTTGCCGAGGGACGGCCCCGCACGGTGCTCCAGTTTGGACCAACACTCAGAGGAGCATTGGCCCGGGGGGGTTAAAATAAGATGACCCTTGAGTCTGCAGAACCCAAGGGAAAAAAAGGCTAGGTGGCAAATGGTAAAACCAATGTTGGGCATTGCTGGAAAATCTTTAATCGAGGCGAAATATCAAGGGGTTCCCATTATAACCCAACCGCGTAAGGAACGCAAAAACCGGGAACATAACACCGATATGACGGAAACTAGGGCGGCAAGAGTGGAACAAAACACTAGGCGAGAGGCCGAGCCTTCCACCCTTTACCAAGTATATAGATGCATTAAGATAACATGGCAATATAATGATATCCCAACAAGTAAATAAATGTTCCAACAAGGAACGGCCTTCAAACTTCACCTGCAACTAGCAACGCTATAAGAGGGGCTGAGCAAAGCGGTAACATAGCCAATCAACGGTTTGCTAGGACATGGTGGGTTAGAGGTTCAACATGGCAATTGAGAGGCTGACAAGCAAAAGGTAGGCATCGTAGCATTGGCATAGCAAGAGCGAGCAAACTAGCATAGCAAAGATAGTAGTGATTTCGAGGGTATGATCATCTTGCCTGCACAGTTGTCAGAGTCGACTGGATCCTCACAAGCAAACTCAACGGGCTCCTCGTTAGCGAACTCGTCTCCCGGCTCTACCCAACAAGACAAACAAGCAACAAGGATACAATCAACCACGTGCAAGACCAAGCAATATGATGAAATGATGATATGCTATGCGGGATGCGATGCGGGATGCAAAATGCAAGATATGACAGGAAATGCATGAACCTGGCCTCAACGTGGAATTCCAAGGGTGCCACTGGATAGAGGGGATGAAATCTCTTGAAAACGATATAAAGATCATTGGAATCGGAGTTACGGTTTGGAAATGGCAAGCGTTTTAAGATATGACACCGGTCTGCGATTTACAGCAAGTAGGCATCTAAATGCAACGAAATGAACATGCTACAGCCACCAAACATGAAAAACAAATATATGGCAGTGATGTACACAAGATACTTAACAAAACACTAGCACTGAGACATAGGCAAATTCATCCATTAAGAGGTTCAAACAAGCATGGCAAAAATGAATATGCAAAACAGATTCCAGACTTAGTGAAATTAACACTAGCCTGAAATTTCAGATCACGAAGCCCTCTTCGGAGCAGCAAAACAACATGATAAATGACCTGAACATGACAAGTAAGAATATGGCATGGAGCTACTCAACAAGCTTAACAAAACACCCAAAGTGACCTGGGGCCAAAAGGGTTCAAAAAATACTCTACCGAGCTCACGAACATAGGTCGAACACAATCAGTTTTCAGACTTAGTGAAAACTGAGACATGCAGAAATTTAACTCGCGAAGGCATGTAAACGAGCTCGATGCACTAACTACGGTGCAAGTCATGGCAAGGAAAGCATATAACCAGCAAGAAGGCACAATATGCTAGCTACACATGGCAATAACAAAGGCATAGAATGCATGGAACACTAACGGTAGCATCGGCAAAATCGCAAACAAGTTGACGATCTGCCCAGATTAACAACGAAGCAAAAGTTGAGCTCGATTGAGTCAACCTAGAGCACTCCACATATGCAAACAAATACATGGATGGATAGAGCATAACATAAATATCAAAACTCCCTTACTGATCATCCTCAAAAGAGGCACGGATCACTAGGAAACAAGCTGGATATATACCATCATGATCTAAAATATCCCAGACTTAGTGAAAATCACTAAGTCCCTGGAATCAGCAATCTCAGGTACCTCTCTTCGCAAGCTTGCACAAGACAACACACACATCCTAAAAATGCATGGGTGACACCTCTGGAAAGAAGACAAAATGCTTAACAATTCATCCCAAAGGGGCACATGCATATCATGCACGAATTAAACATGGCAAAAATGACAAAAGTGCATGATGAACTAACGGATCTGCAATTTAACTCATGAAGCCTCCTTCTAACAGCATTTTGGGCATCAAGATGAACTCAAATGCAAATGATGCAATGGAATGAAATGATGTACATGTCGAGGCGAAGATTTTGATATATTATATGCCCAAATCGGTGCTACGGTTGCGGAGATACAAGCAGTCAAAGTTAGCAAAAAAATAAGGGGGAGAGGGAAAGTCAACCCTAGATCTAGGGTTTACTGTAGCCGGATCAGGCACTGTAGCTGGGCGCGCGCGACGAGGTTCGTCGGCGCCGGATCCGAGGCCGCCGGCGTGGGGGGAGGCGGTGGCCGGCGTCGAGGGGCGGCGGCGGAGCGGCGCTGGGGCGGCGAGGTGGCCGGCGGGGCCGGCCGCAGGCGAGGGCGCGGCCACGGAGGCGCGGGCGCGCGGCGTGGAGCGGACGGGCGGCGGGGCCCAGCGCGGCGGCGGCCGGTGCGGTGGCGGCGACGGCGCCGGTCGCCGGAGGTCGGGGAGGCGGCGGCGCCCGAGAGGAAGAAGAGGCGCGGGGGCGCGGGCTCGCGGGGGCCCCTCCTGGGCCTCCCGGGCCGGGACGGCGGCGGCAGCGGCGAGGGACACGTGGCGCGCAGCGACTAGCGGGGGTCGGCGGCGGACGGTGTCCGGTCCGATCCGGACACGTCCGTCGGTGGCGGGGGTCGATCTCTTTTTTTTAGGAGGAGGACGGGGAGAAATGTGAGATCCGAATGGAGGGGTGTATAAATAGGCATAAGTGGAGTTAGGGGAGTCCAAATGAGGTGCGGTTTTCGCCCACGCGATCGTGATCGAACGCTCTAGGACATGGAGCAGAGTTTGGTGGGTTTTGGGCCAAATTTGAGGGGTGTTGGGCTGCAACACACACGAGGACTTTTCGGTCCCTCGGTTAACCGTTGGAGTATCAAACGAAGTCCAAATGACCCGAAACTTGACAGGCGGTCTACCGGTAGTAAACCAAGGCCGCATGACAAGTCTCGGTCCAATCCGGAAATGTTTAATCCCCACACACGAAAGAAAGGTAGAAATGGCCACCGGAGGAGAACGAAGCGCCGGAATGCAAAACGGACAACGGGGAAAATGCTCGAATGCATGAGATGAACATGTATGCAAATGCAATGCACGTGATGACATGATATGCGATGCACGAAAAACGAGAACAACACACGAAGGCAAAGACCCGAACCCGAGAAATAAATATAAGTAAACGCCGGAAACGGCAAGAGTTGGATACAAATATGGAAAGTATATCTGGGGCGTTACAACACTCCACCACTACGAAAAGATCTCGTCCCGAGATCTAGGACTGAAAGAACTCCGGGTACTCAGAACGGAGGTGATCCTCGCGTTCCCAGGTAGCTTCACAGTCGGAATGGTGAGACCACTTGACTTTGAGAAATTTGATTGACTTGTTGCGAGTCTTGCGTTCAGTCTCTTCAAGAATAGCAACTGGGTGCTCATGATAAGAGAGATCTTCTTGGAGCTCAATGTCCTCGAAGTTGACGGTGCGGTCGGGAGTCTTGAAGCACTTTCGAAGCTGAGAGACGTGGAACACATCATGAACATTTGCAAAGTTTGAAGGAAGCTCAAGTTGATAGGCGAGGTCGCCTCTCTTGCTGACAATCTTGAAAGGTCCCACGTATCTAGGGGCAAGCTTCCCTTTGATACCGAAGCGACGAGTACCTTTCATAGGAGAGACACGGAGGTAAACATGATCTCCGATCTCGAAAGCCAAATCACGGTGCTTACTATCATAGTAGCTCTTCTGGCGGTATTGGGCTGCTTTGAGGTTATCACGAATGACCTTGCACATCTCTTCTGCCTCTGTGATCAAGTCATTACCCAGCAGCTGACGTTCACCGGTTTCAGACCAGTTGAGAGGGGTACGGCACTTCCTGCCATACAGAATTTCAAAGGGGGCCTTGCCCGAACTTGCTTGAAAACTGTTGTTGTATGAGAATTCAGCATAAGGAAGACAGTCCTCCCACTTCATGCCGAAAGAAATTACGCAAGCCCTGAGCATATCTTCAAGAATCTGGTTGACACGCTCGACTTGACCGCTTGTTTGAGGATGGAAAGCAGTGCTGAAGCGGATGTTTGTGCCCATGGCCTTCTGAAAAGAATCCCAAAACTTGGAGGTAAAGATGCTGCCACGGTCTGAAGATATCACTTGAGGAATACCGTGCAGAGAGACAATGCGAGAGGTATAGAGTTCCGCCAATTGAGCTGCAGTGATCGACTCTTTGATAGGCAGAAAATGAGCCACTTTGGTGAGCTTGTCGATGACAACAAATATAGCATCATTGCCACGCTTGGACTTTGGAAACCCAGTCACGAAGTCCATTTCAATGTGGTCAAACTTCCATTCTGGAATGGCAAGAGGTTGGAGGAGACCAGCTGGCCTTTGGTGTTCTGCCTTCACTCTTCTACAGACATCACATTCATTCACGAATTGAGCGATCTCGCGCTTCATTCGAGTCCACCAATAAGCTTGCTTGAGATCCTGATACATCTTCGTACTACCAGGGTGGATGGAGAGGAGAGAGTTGTAAGCCTCATTCATGATCACCTTAAGAAGTTCACCTTTGGGCACAACAATTCGATCCTCGAAGAAGAGAGTGTCCTTGTCATCAAGTCGGTAACACTTGTACTTGGACTGACTCTTTGCAATACCAATCTTCACCTTTTTCACCATAGCATCAAGAAGCTGCGCTTGGCGAATCTGGTCTTCTAAGGTAGGAGAGACTTGAAGGTTGGCGAGGAAACCTTGAGGAACAACTTGAAGATTCAGCTTGCGGAAAGCTTCACAAAGCTCGGGTTGATAGGGCTTGAGAATCAGACTGTTGCAATATGCTTTTCTGCTCAAAGCGTCAGCAATCACATTAGCCTTGCCTGGAGTATACTCAATACTCGGATTGTACTCTTGAATCATTTCGACCCATCGAGTCTGCCTTAGGTTGAGATTAGGCTGAGTGAAGATGTACTTGAGACTCTTGTGATCGGTGAAAATGTCCGCTTTTCTTCCCAATAGAAGATGTCTCCAAGTCAAAAGAGCATGCACAACTGCCGCCAACTCGAGATCATGAGTGGGGTAGTTCTTCTCATTAGGCTTCAACTGGCGAGATGTATAAGCAACCACTTTCTTCTCTTGCATCAATACTGCGCCAAGACCTTGGAGAGAGGCATCACAAAAGACCTCGTACGGCTTGGATTCATCAAGCGGAGTCAGAACTGGAGCAGTGATCAACTTCTCTTTCAAAGTGTTGAAAGCAATATCACACTCCGGAGACCAAACGTACTTGACGTGCTTCTGAAGAAGATTTGAGAGAGGCTTCGCGATCTTGGAAAAGTTTTCAACGAATCTTCGGCAATAGCTTGCGAGACCGAGAAAACTGCGGAGTTGCTTCACGTTCTGAGGAGGTTCCCAATTCACAATTGCGGAAACCTTCTCGGGATTCACGGAAATGCCCTTGGCAGAGATGATATGGCCAAGATAAAGAACCTCATCAAGCCAAAATTCACACTTGGAGAACTTGGCGTAGAACTGATGTTCCCTGAGCTTGTCAAGAACCAAACGCAAGTGCTTGGCATGATCTTCCTTGTTCTTCGAGAAAACCAGAATGTCATCGAGATAGACCAAAACGAAGTCATTGGTGCAGGCGTTGAAGATGAAATTCATCATGCGAGAGAACGTCGGAGGAGCGTTGGCGAGGCCAAAAGACATGACAGTGTATTCATATGAACCAAAGCTTGTTCTGAATGCTGTCTTGGGAATATCTTCTTCACGAATGCGAATCTGGTGATAACCCATACGGAGATCAAGCTTGGAGAATACTTGAGCACCTTTGAGTTGTTCGAACAGCTCATTGATGTTGGGAAGTGGGTATTTGTTCTTGATGGTATTCTTGTTCACTGGACGGTAATCAACACAAAGTCGGTCCGTTCCATCCTTCGTCTTCACAAAAAGAACACCACAACCCCACGGAGAAGTACTAGGCCGGATAAGACCCAATCTTTCTTGCTCATCGAGTTGTTTCTTCAACTCCTTCAACTCTTCGGGGCCGAGCTTGTAGGGACGTTTGCACACAGGTTCCGTACCGGGCTCAAGTTCAATAACAAATTCAACTGGCCGGTGCGGAGGCATTCCTGGGAGCTCTTCTGGAAAGACGTTTGGATATTCGCACACGACTGGAATTTGAGAGATGGCATCCAATTCACCCTTCTCATTGAGAGAAAACAGACGGATGGTATTATCCCGAGCGGCAAAGATAATTACATCCTCAGACGAATGAGTCAATTGAATCTGCCTGGCAGCACAATCAAGCTGAGCCTTGTGCTTAGAAAGCCAATCCATCCCGAGAATAAGATCAATATCCGAGTTACCAAGAATCATTGGAGAAGCCAGAAACTTGAAATCACCCAACATGATAGAAACATCCGGAACTATTGAAGTAGCCCTCATAGACTTAGCCGGAGATACCACTCCCATAGGTTTACCCAACATTTGTGAAACGAAGTCATGCTTGGAAACAAATGATCTTGACATGAAACAATGCGATGCACCAGAGTCAAAAAGAACTTTTGCTGGAAAAGAGTTAACTGGAAAGTTACCCATGATCACATCTGACGAGTCCTCTGCCTGAGCTGCATTCATCAAATTGACCTTGGCATGCTTGGGGTTATGCTTGACCACAGCTGTACTTGCCGATCTCACAGGAGGAGGAGGAGGAAGACGCCTCTGGTTGAAACACTTGTTGGCATAGTGACCCTTCTGTTGGCACTTGTTGCACGTGACCTCTGAAAGCGGACGGTGATACGGAGCACTCGATCTTGGAGCTTGAGACGAAGTCTTGTTCTGAAAGCCTGGGTTGGGTGGGTGGGAAGAACCACTGCCACCTTTGCTCTTCTGCTGATACGGCTGACGGAACGGAGGAGGAGGAAGCCAAAACTTCTGCTGCTTGGCCACTTGAGTAGAGGAAGAAGGAGTAACATCTCTGACTCGCTTCCTGGAAGCATCACACCTCAACTGAGCAGCCTCTTGCTTCAGTGCCATGTTGTAGAACTCATCGTATCTCAAAGGCTCGAAGAGAACAAGAGCGAGCTGAATATCTTCTCTGAGACCACCCCTGAACTGATATATCATGCTCTTCTCATCAGGCACGTCTTGCTTGGCAAAGCGGGCAAGTTTCTGGAACAATTTGTTGTAGTCATAGACAGACAAAGAGCCTTGCTTCAGATTGCGGAATTCCTCACGCTTGCTCTCAACCACACTTTGAGGAATGTGATGAGCGCAGAAATCTTGACGGAAATCATCCCAAGTGATAACACGTCCACCTCTGGAATCCTTGTACTGCTGGAACCATTCTGCAGCTTGATCTTTGAGTTGGAAGGAAGCGAACTTGACAAAGTCCTCAGGCCTGACGTTACTGCACTCGAAATGCTTACACAGATCCACAAGCCAATCGTCAGCATCGGTTGCCTCAACACAATTGCTGAAAGTCTTTGGCCCATTAGCAAGGAACTGGTTGAGTGTAGCAAAATGACTCTGATTGCTGCCTTGGTTCCCTTGACTGCCTTGATTGCGCTCTTGGATAATTTTCATGATCAGCTGAGTGTTTGCATTGGTTGCGGCCATCACAGCTTGCCATGCCTCTGGAGGAGGTGGAGGCGGTGGCGGATCTTGATTCTGGTTCTGACTGGTGCTCTTAGCGGGAGCCATCCTGAAGAGGTTGACCACCGTTAGCACATAGACAGATAAATATTGAAGCTGAATCCAACGGAATGAAAATTGCAACATACAGTCTTCACATCCGAAGAAAATGAACGAATGCATTTCTCTTGAAGTGGTCACATATTCCTAAATTGCGAAGCCACGAAGAATCAGGTAGAAGGAGTACAACAACGAGGGATGGAATCAACATATGACGTCGAAGCAAAACGAATGCCACAACTCGAAATAAAACCAAGGGTTGGCTTGCGGAATAAGCCGGAACAAATACATGATAGAAATTTCATCCGAAGTTTTCGTGGTGGGACCTACACGGGCTCGATCGTACAGCACCATCATGTACAAGGCAGTGCACATGACATACGAAGCGTCCCCGAGTCAGCATAGCCAAGGACTCTTTAAGACACAACGAGACCACTGTAAAATCGACCGTGAATAGGCGAACCACTAGACGTCGAACCCCAATTTCATATCATACATCTGTCGGAAAGATATCCTAAGGCTACTTGAATTCCCACCTATGAAATTCCCAAAATTTTCCCGGTTATGCAATCAGGTGTTGGGGATACAGGGGAGCATAATATCTCACTCAAGCTAGCAATCCTACATCCAGCTGTATCCATCCTTCAACACATAACCAAGAAACCTTCGAAAACCATCTATCTCAACCTTCGAAAAGCATCCGTTATACAAGTTATGGCGATACTCCCGAACTCCCGCCCCAGTACTGGGTGGCGTCGAGGTTATCTCACCAACGAACTGCATAAAAAAGATTTTCGATGTCGCGCACAAATCTCAAGTATACCAGAATTGCAACGATAAAATTGTGACGACAACACCTCGGAGCTCAACTCCCCGGGACACTGCCACAACCCCTAAAGACAGGAGGCACCAAGAACAATGTTCTCGTCACAAAACCATCGGAACAAAACCAAGATACTCGCGTGATCCTAAAAAAAAATTTAGTGAAATTTGAGAAGAGAAGAGTTAAAACTCTACGTCAGGATGCCTTACCAGAGCGATGAGGAGACTGGGAAGTAAAAAGAATTCCTAAGATCTCCGATATATAATTCCTAAGGACTCAAAACATTTTTCTAGACACAACTCGGCTTCTAAAAACGATCAAGCAATGGGGGCTCCTAAGGTCGGGGAAGGCTCTGATACCAACTTATAACGCCCTCAATGCGGCTATAGCTCCCACGTGTCGAGGCACGACTTAGAGACATAACCGCATTGAAAGCAATGTCGCAAGTCAGGCAATCATTACAACATCCCATGTAATACATAATAAAAGGGGGAGATAACATAGTTGGCTTACACTCGCCACGTCACATCAGAGTACATAAATAACATCCATCAAACAAACACTCATGGCCCGACTACGGCGCCAAAATGGAAAAGAACCCAACATGCGACAAGGCCCTGAATCGAACCCCAACTAGGCACCACTGCTGATCATCGGGAAAGGAAACATAATAACGCTGAGAGTCCTCGTCGAACTCCCACTTGAGCTCGTACTCGTCACCTGGAGCGGAATCACCTGGACCTGCATCTGGAATTATAGTATTTGTGAGCCACAAGGACTCAGCAATCTCGCACCCACGCGATCAAGACTATTTAAGCTTATAGGACAGGATAAGGCAAGTATATGTGGAGCTGCAGCAAGCGACTAGCATATATGGTGGCTAACTTATTCGCAAAGGAGAGCGAGAAGAGGAGGCAAAGCGCGAGCGAGAAACTAGAAGGAACAACCTGCGCAAGCATTACTCCAACACCGTGTCCACTTCCCGGACTCCGCCGAAAAGAGGCCATCACGGTCACACACTCAGTTGGTTCATTTTAATTAATTAAGGTTTACGTTATCTACAACCGGACATTAACAAATTCCCATCTGCCCATAACCGCGGGCACGGCTTTCGAAAGTTCAATCCCTGCAGGGGGGTCCCAACTTAGCCCATGACAAGCTCTCACGGTCAACAAAGGAATAGACCTCCTCCCAAGACGTTCCGATCAGACTCGGTATCTCGGTAACTCAAGACACTTCGACAGGTTATAACAAGACCAGCAACACCACCCGCTGTGCCGACAAATCCCGATAGGAGCTGCACATATCTCGTTCTCAGGGTGCAACGGATAAGCTAAGCGTACAGGAGCCAACGTAACCCAAGTTTCCGAGGGACGGCCCCGCACGGTGCTCTAGTTTGGACCAACACTCAGAGGAGCACTGGCCCGGGGGGGTTAAAATAAGATGACCCTTGAGTCTGCAGAACCCAAGGGAAAAAAAGGCTAGGTGGCAAATGGTAAAACCAATGTTAGGCATTGCTGGAAAAGCTTTAATCGAGGCGAAATATCAAGGGGTTCCCATTATAACCCAACCCCGTAAGGAACGCAAAAACCGGGAACATAACACCGATATGACGGAAACTAGGGCGGCAAGAGTGGAACAAAACACTAGGCGAGAGGCCGAGCCTTCCACCCTTTACCAAGTATATAGATGCATTAAGATAACATGGCAATATAATGATATCCCAACAAGTAAATAAATGTTCCAACAAGGAACGGCCTTCAAACTTCACCTGCAACTAGCAACGCTATAAGAGGGGCTGAGCAAAGCGGTAACATAGCCAATCAACGGTTTGCTAGGACATGGTGGGTTAGAGGTTCAACATGGCAATTGGGAGGCTGACAAGCAAAAGGTAGGCATCGTAGCATTGGCATAGCAAGAGCGAGCAAACTAGCATAGCAAAGATAGTAGTGATTTCGAGGGTATGATCATCTTGCCTGCACAGTTGTCAGAGTCGACTGGATCCTCACAAGCAAACTCAACGGGCTCCTCGTTAGCGAACTCGTCTCCCGGCTCTACCCAACAAGACAAAAAAGCAACAAGGATACAATCAACCACGTGCAAGACCAAGCAATATGATGAAATGATGATATGCTATGCGGGATGCGATGCGGGATGCAAAATGCAAGATATGACAGGAAATGCATGAACCTGGCCTCAACTTGGAATTCCAAGGGTGCCACTGGATAGAGGGGATGAAATCGCTTGAAAACAATATAAAGATCATTGGAATCGGAGTTACGGTTTGGAAATGGCAAGCGTTTTAAGATATGACACCGGTCTGCGATTTACAGCAAGTAGGCATCTAAATGCAACGAAATGAACATGCTACAGCCACCAACCATGAAAACAAAATACATGGCAGTGATGTACACAAGATACTTAACAAAACACTAGCACTGAGACATAGGCAAATTCATACATTAAGAGGTTCAAACAAGCCTGGCAAAAATGAATATGCAAAACAGATTCCAGACTTAGTGAAATTAACACTAGCCTGAAATTTCAGATCACGAAGCCCTCTTCGGAGCAGAAAAACAACATGATAAATGACCTGAACATGACAAGTAAGAATATGGAATGGAGATACTCAACAAGCTTAACAAAACACCCAAAGTGAACTGGGGACAAAAGGGTTCACAAAATACTCTACCGAGCTCACGAACATAGCTCGAACACAATCAGTTTTCAGACTTAGTGAAAACTGAGACATGCAGAAATTTAACTCGCGAAGGCATGTAAACGAGCTCGATGCACTCACTACGGTGCAAGTCATGGAAAGGCAAGCATATAAACAGCAAGAAGGCACAATATGCTAGCTACACATGGCAAGAACAAAGGCATAGCATGCATGGAACACTAACGGTAGCATCGGCAAAATCGCAAACAAGTTGACGATCTGCCCAGATTAACAACGAAGCAAAAGTTGAGCTCGATTAAGTCAACCTAGAGCACTCCACATATGAAAACAAAGACATGGATGGATAGAGCATAACATAAATATCAAAACTCCCTTACTTATCATCCTCAAAAGAGGCACGGATCACTAGGAAACAAGCTGGACATATAGCATCATGATCTAAAATATCCCAGACTTAGTGAAAATCACTGTCCCTGGAATCAGCAATCTCAGGTACCTCTCTTCGCAAGCTTGCACAAGACAACACACACATCCTAAAAATGCATGGGTGACACCTCTGGAAAGAAGACAAAATGCTTAACAATTCATCCCAAAGGGGCACATGCATATCATGCATGAATTAAACATGGCAAAAATGACAAAAGTGCATGATGAACTAACGGATCTGCAATTTAACTCACGAAGCCTCCTTCTAACAGCATTTTGGGCATCACGATGAACTCAAATGCAAATGATGCAATGGAATGAAATGATGTACATGTCGAGACGAAGATTTTGATATATTATATGCCCAAATCGGAGCTACGGTTGCGGAGATACGAGCAGTCAAAGATAGAAAAAAAATAAGGGGGAGAGGGAAAGTCAACCCTAGATCTAGGGTTTACTGTAGCCGGATCGGGCACTGTAGCTGGGCGCGCGCGACGAGGTTCGTCGGCGCCGGATCCGAGGCCGCCGGCGTGGGGGAGGCGGTGGCCGACGTCGAGGGGCGGAGGAGGAGCGGCGCTGGGGCGGCGAGGTGGCCGGCGGGGCCGGCCGCGGGCGAGGGCGCGGCCACGGAGGCGCGGGCGCGCGGCGTGGAGCGGACGGGCGGCGGGGCCCGGCGCGGCGGCGGCCGGTGCTGTGGCGGCGACGGCGCCGGTCGCCAGAGGTCGGGGAGGCGGCGGCGCCCGAGAGGAGGAAGAGGCGCGGGGGCGCGGGCTCGCGGGGGCCCCTCCTGGGCCTCCCGGGCCGGGACGGCGGCGGCGGCGGCGAGGGACACGTGGCGCGCAGCGACTGGCGGGGGTCGGCGGCGGACGGTGTCCGGTCCGATCCGGACACGTCCGTCGGTGGCGGGGGTCGATCTCTTTTTTTTAGGAGGAGGACGGGGAGAAATGTGAGATCCGAATGGAGGGGTGTATAAATAGGCATAAGTGAAGTTAGGGGAGTCCAAATGAGGTGCGGTTTTCGCCCACGCGATCGTGATCGAACGCTCTAGGACATGGAGCAGAGTTTGGTGGGTTTTGGACCAAATTTGAGGGGTGTTGGGCTGCAACACACACGAGGACTTTTCGGTCCCTCGGTTAACCGTTGGAGTATCAAACGAAGTCCAAATGACCCGAAACTTGACAGGCGGTCTACCGGTAGTAAACCAAGGCCGCATGACAAGTCTCGGTCCAATCCGGAAATGTTTAATCCCCACACACGAAAGAAAGGTAGAAATGGCCACCGGAGGAGAACGAAGCGCCGGAATGCAAAACGGACAACGGGGAAAATGCTCGAATGCATGAGATGAACATGTATGCAAATGCAATGCAAGTGATGACATGATATGCGATGCACGAAAAACAAGAACAACACACGAAGGCAAAGACCCGAACCCGAGAAATAAATATAAGTAAACGCCGGAAACGGCAAGAGTTGGGTACAAATATGAAAAGTATATCTGGGGCGTTACAGAGAGGGAGTGTGTGTATGTGGAGTAGAGAGACCACTAATGATGTAAACCTCGTATAAGGGAAGGGGGAATGGTGTGACATGTGTAGTAGCGGGATAGCATGGGTGCGGGCGGGGGAGCAGACTATTTGGAAGAGACACCGATTGTGTGTGGGAGAGGGGTGTGAGAGCGAGCGAGAGAGAGAGAGAGAGAGCTAGCGACGGAGAGAGAGAGGAAGAGAGGGGTGAGAGAGGGGTCGTTTGTGTCCATAAATGGCGTATAGATAGGGAGACAATGTTGATGTTTTTTGAAATTGGCCTATGTACGGAGACGCAAGGGAAGCGAGTCATCGTGTGTGTGATAGGGACTTCATGAGAGATCTAGAATAGATGGTGTAGATAACAATGTGCGAGATCGAGAACGATGATACATTAGGGAGCTTTGGAAAGAGTCACGACATATATGTATACAGGGAGGAGCAAGGGCGGGTCCGCATGTGGGAGAGATAGAAAGAGGAGAGTGGTGCACAAGGAGACAAAGTGTGCTTGTTTTGCAGTGGGGGTGGTGTGTGAGGTGAGTGTGCGAGAACCACATAACTAGGGAGATAGACGTTTGGGGCGACGTTTAGTGTGTATGGGAAAGATACACTCTACATAGTGCGTGTGCTTGGGAAAGAGAGATGCCGGGAGACCTAGCTAGAGAGTGAGGGAAGAGATGTGTGCATGCCCAAGAGATAAAGTGATAGAGACCTATATTGGGGTCCGGACTTTAGAAGACAGAGGGGTGTTAATGTGCTCGTGTGTTGGTGTTTGGGGGAGAGAACGACTTCTCTGTGTGTGGGGGGGGGGGGGCGCGACGAGGGGGGGTTGCTTCAGATAAAGAGTGAGGTGTCTATATTTGAGGGATTTTAGCGTAACTGAGATATACATGGTCAATAGTGTGTGCACTCAAGGTTGATCAATTTGTTTCATAGTTTGGATTATGAGATAATGATACTTTTGAACATGCATGATATACTTTGATGTACCAGAATTACAAACCTAAGATTGGAATTTTGGAATTCGACTCCATCATTAGCTTTTGTAATTCAATTAAACGGAGGTACCTTTTTAAGCCGGGATTTCGTGATTTGAAATTCATATATCAAACCTAGAGATATACACATACGGGCTTGTTCAAACTTTATAATCATCTACTTTATTCATACACATACACATTTTTTGTTTTGTCATCATATTTAGGATAAACACATTTGGAATTTCATTTGAATTGGACCATATGATGGTATTTGCTTGTAGTAGCTCAATGATCCATATTTGAATTGAATGGACAATCTAAATTTCAAGTTGGAGACATTGATTTTCAAAACTTGCACTTTTTTGCGTGCAAAACAAACAAATTCTCGGCCATGATATCATAGTCGGTCGTACAAGAGCAGAATATAATTTCAGGCGCCAAAAGCTTTCAAACTTCCCGCTCACATCAAAATATCTCACGCTCGAAAGTTTAGCCTTGCGATATTCCTGTTTTACCCCTGCCACATGGACGGAAAAGGGCTGCTTTGGTAACTCCATTGTTTTCCCCTCTTTGCCCCCAACATTCTTCCCCAGAGCCCGTCCCCTTCCCCTCCCCTTCCCCTCCTCGACCCCCCCCCCCCCAACCAAGGCAACCTGCCGAATCTAGTCCTCCGCCGCAGCGGTGGACCTCACACCCCGACGGATCTACCTTCCGCACCTTGGAACCCCCAATTGCCAACTCACCACTTCACCGGAGCTGCTTCAGTGACTGGCTTGTACACCGCTCCAGATCTCCCTGACCGCCATCACGGTCCACCGCACCGGATCTGCTTAACCGGCGCCCTCGTCCACCATAGTGTAGGCCCTTCACTGACTCCCTCGTCCGTCCCTTCCCTGGCCCTTCATACAAGCCCTCGTCCGCCGCAACAGATCCGCCTCACCTAAAGCACTATACAACGCGCCCGCTGAAGCCTTTGTCCACTGCACCGGACCCGCTCCACGGATGCCATATTCAACTCCACCAGCCCTGCTTTACCGATGCCGCAGCCTCATCAGGTTATTCGATCTGTAATCCTTCGGTTTTTCTCTTTTTCGTGCAACTGTTCACTTACCATAGATGATCTTTCTTGCATGTCGACAGGCGCCGCAACCATAGCACCGGAGCCGCTTCAGCGACAGCGACAGCCGGCCCAAACTCAAACGCAACACGAGCACCATCGACGATCCTTAGCTATCAAGTATGCCAACAATACCCATATGCCACTGAGAATCAGGTACTATTATCCAATGACTGGCGCCTACGTTCACTTTCTTAGCATAAGCACCGCACCTTTGAAATTCTTCAGGGCATCATTCAGTTTTTCATGAGACACGTTATTCTGCTTGCACCTGTAGGGCCGTACTTCTGGCAGTGAACAGGTTACATGTGCTAAATTACATACCAGTGCTGTGACGCCCCCTGATTTGACCGTACACTAATCATACACACAAACTTGTACGATCAAGATCAGGGACTCACGGGAAGATATCACAACACAACTCTACAAATAAAATAAGTCATACAAGCATCATATTACAAGCCAGGAGCCTCAAGGGCTTGAATACAAGAGCTCGATCATAGACGAGTCAGCGGAAGCAACAATATCTGAGTACAGACATAAGTTAAACAAGTTTGCCTTAAGAAGGCTAGCACAAACTGGGATACAGATCGAAAGAGGCGCAGGCCTCCTGCCTGGGATCCTCCTAAACTACTCCTGGTCGTCGTCAGCGAGCTGCACGTAGTAGTAGGCACCTCCCGAGTAGTAGTAGTCGTCGACGGTGGCGTCTGGCTCTTGGGCTCCAACGTCTGGTCGCAGCAATCGGGTATAGAGAGGAGGAAAAGAGGGAGCAAAGCAACCGTGAGTACTCATCCAAAGTACTCGCAAGCAAGGAGCTACACTACATATGTATGCATTGGTATCAAATGGAATAAGGGTATCATATGTGGACTGAACTGCAGAATGCCGGAATAAGAGGGGGATAGCTAGTCCTGTCAAAGACTACGCTTCTGGTAACCTCCATCTTGCAGCAGGAGAAGAGAGTAGATGGTAAGTTCACCAAGTAGCATCGTGTAGCATAATCCTAACCGATGATCCTCCCCTCGTCGCCTTGTGAGAGAGCGATCACCGGTTGTATCTGGCACTTGGAAGGGTGTGTTTTATTGAGTATCCGGTTCTAGTTGTCATAAGGTCAAGGTACAACTCCAAGTCGTCCTGTTACCGAAGATCATGGCTATTCGAATAGATTAACTTCCCTGCAGGGGTGCACCACATTTCCCAACACGCTCGATCCCATTTGGCCAGACACACTTTTCTGGGTCATGTCCGGCCTCGGAAGATCAACACGTCGCAGCCCTAACTAGGCACAAAAGAGAGGTCACCACGCCGGTCTAAATCCTATGGCGCAGGGGTCTGGGCCCATCGCCCTTTGCACACCTGCATGTTGCGAACGCGGCCGGAAGCAGACCTAGCCTAGCAGGCGTTCCAGTCCAATCCGGCGCGCGCCTCTCACTCGCTGACGTCACGAAGGCTTCGGCTGATACCATGACGTCGAGTGCCCATAACTGTCCCCGCGTAGATGGTTAGTGCATATAGGCCAGTAGCCAGACTCAGATCAAATACCAAGATCTCGTTAAATGTGTTAAGTATCCGTGAACGCCGACCTGGGCCAGGCCCACCTCTCTCCTAGGTGGTCTCAACCTGCCCTGTCGCTCTGCCTCAAAGTAACAGTCGGGGGCCGTCGGGAACCCAGGCCCACCTCTACTGGGATGGAGCCACCTGCCCCTTCAGCCCCCAACTCCGAACTGTACCACAGGTAATGTAACTGTGTAAACTATATAGTATATGCCCGTGATCACCTCCCGAAGTGATCATGGCCCAGTAGTATAGCATGGCAGACGGACCAGAGTGTAGGGCCACTGATGGAACACTAGCATCCTATACTAAGCAGTAGGATAGCAGGTAATGGTAACAATAGTAGTAGCAAGGACAGGCTATGCAGCAGTATAGGATTAACTGAAAGCAGTAACATGCTACACTACTCTAATGCAAGCAGTATAGAGGGGAGTAGGCGATATCTGGTGATCAAGGGGGGGCTTGCCTGGTTTCTCTGGCAAGGAGGGGTCATCTTTAATGTGGTCGAACACACGGACATCGACAGCAGCCTCGAAGTCTACCGGAAAGAAGTAATGGAGGGGGAACACAATAAATAACAGAGCAATCAAATGTAACACAAAGCAAGACGCGGCAATACGTTGTGTTAGGGGTGACCTAACATATAGATAGGTGATACCGACGAAGGGGGGAAACATTCGGGAAAGTATTCCCGGTGTTTCGGGTTTTAGGGCAGATGAACCGGAGGAGGAAAGTTGCATGTTCACTATGCTAGGGATGCGTGGCGGACGAACGGGCTGCGTATCCGGGTTCGTCTCGTCGTTCTGAGCAACTTTCATGTATAACACTTTTTAATCCGAGTTACAGTTTATTTTCTACGAATTTTCAAAGTTTTAAAAGATTTTCTAGATTTTCTTATTTATTTTTAATTCCAATTGACCAAGTCAATTTGACTAGTCAAAAGGACATGTGTGGCCCACATGTCATAGACTATTTACCTAAACAAATAAATAAGTCTAACTTATTTAAAGAGGGGGGTCCTACATGTCATCTACCACTAGACTAATCTTAGCACTAAAATAATAGTACTAGCTAAACCTGGTACTAACAAGGGCCGGCCACAGCCCATCCGGCCACACGCACGGCACACACACAGCATGCAACGCACGGTGCTACAGATTAAAATTGTTTTCTGTTAACAAAATATAGCATTTTGTGATTTTCATAATATTTAATACATGCATCAAATGAATTTGGTCTAGTGGGATAAAATGGAGTTTGTCAAGTATACTACCCGCACTTATTTATTTTAGCTATGTTGAGTTTGTTTAGATCCTGTTTTGAGGCTGTCTAGGGGGCTAACCAGTGCAGTTTTAGAAAAGCTAGCTGCTGCTACAGTAACTGAATGTTACTGTAGCAGCGCTACACTAGTAGCAGCAGCGTTACAGCAAGCAATGGGGCTCGGGGCAGCGATGCAGCAGGTGGGCTACGGCTAGGCACGCGGGCGAGCGAGGCGCTGGCGCGGTAGCATGGGCAAGCGGGTGCGCATGTGGCGGCAGAGACTGCAGGCGGAAGGGCGCGGGCGTGGCCACGCACGAGCAGGCGAGCGCGAGACCGCGCGGGCGCTGGCTGGACGTGGCGGACGCGACCGGCGTAGGGCTGCGGTGAGCAACGGGGCAGCAGCAGGGACCACGGGCGCGTGTGGCCATGGCGCGGCAGGCGCACGCGCGGGCGGGCGCGGGGCACGGCCAGGGCCCGGGCTGGCAAGCAGGGGCGCACGCGAACGCAGCCATGCGCAGGCGAGCGCACACGGACACGAAGCTTCGGCCATGGGGGTCGGACTCGCGGGGATGACGATACGGCGACGGATCGAGGGGGAAAAGCATGAGAATCGGGGGAGGGGCTCACTGCGGTGTCCGACGTGAGCTCGAGGTGGCCAGGGATGGACTGGAGATGAGGCAATCGACGGCGGCGGACGGTGATGTACGCGTTGAAGACGACAGCGATGGCAAGCGTACGGGGCCTTCCTGGTCCAATCCCATGACAAAGACGAAGCAGGCGATGGTGGTGAAGTTCCTGGGCATCTCCGGGTGGCTTGAGGTGCACGGTGGCCGCGTCAATGGCGATGGTGAGTCGACGACCGCGTCGGGTGTTAAAGGAAAATAAAGGGGACGAGTGAGGGGAGGGAGGAATGGGGGCTAGGTTTTCAGGGGAGGGGGCAACGCTGTCTTAACCATCGGGGGAGCCGTGGGATGGCCGGCATGTGCCAAGGCGCCATGGATGCCCTCCACGCACTCCCTGCTTCCCTGTAGCTGGAGGTAGAGGAAAATGGAGATGGGCTGGGCTTCAGTGTGGGGTGTTGGGCCAAAGTGCACATTGACTTTAGTTTTCTCAATACTCTTAGCTATTTTGTATTTTCTGCTACTGTTTTGCATCAAGTTGGGCCACCAAATGATTTTTTTGCTTTGAACGAAACTTTGCACATAAATCTAACACAATAGGTAAGAGTGGCACAAAAATAAGTTTGGGTTCTATTTGAATTCATTTGATTTTGTTTTGAATTTAAAGGTGATGGGTAGGTGCTGTTGGGTCAATTCAAAAATAGCTAGAGGCATTTTTCGAGTTCCTAATAACGTTGGTTTCTACATGATAATTCCTTAGCGAATATTTGCAGTCCAATGAACATTTTTTTTACCGTTAGAAGAAATAATAATTTCACTTGGAATTTAAATTTAAATTTGAATCGGGTTTGGATCAAAGTGAGGATTAGCAAATTAACTGCGATGACATGGAAGCATTAGGAGGGGATCGCTGTAGCTTAATTATCCGGGCGTCACAATTCTCCTCCACTACAAGAAATCTCGTCCCGAGATTTAAGAGGGGAAGTGAGGGGAATTTGGTTACAAAATTCTAACGAGTTTTCTCGATCTTGGTTGCTCTTCTCGAAGCGGTCGATCCACTACGTTGATGTCTTCATTTCTCTGCTTCAGGTCATCATGATGAAGTAGGCATCCTTTCTTCGAGATCTTCATCGTACTTACGAATAGGTAACGTGGCAGATCGGCAACGACAGAATGCTATAAGGGTAATAGTCTGGGATTAACCCATGAATGGGCATATGAGTACCTCTCGAGTTGAACAAATAAAACACATCCAGAGTAAAGTTCGAAGGTACAATAAGAAGTTTCAAGCAACCAGGCAATCATTCAATGCCTAGTCAGAAGGTGAAAGGGTCTCAAAGCAACGGAACAATTATTGTGTCCGATGCCAGAATTGATGATCTCATTGGAAGGTGGCTCGTGAATTACATATGAGTTCACGCGGAAGGAATAACTTTGGGAGTAGGGGGTACAGGAGAGTCAGGTTTCCGTCCCGGGACCTGTGGGTTATGGGCCCACTATGTGGGTTAAAAGTAGGAGGAGTGGTGACATCTTGCATGGTCATGAAAGCAAGGCATGTCAGAGGATAGCCTGTCGATTATGTAGGCAACAACGACGGTACCAAGGGCGAGGGACGAAGAGAACCATTTTCCCGCTCGTTGAACGAGGCGGACCATTAGGCAAAGTTCTCATCCATCGGTGGTTACCAGAATGTCATCAACAATAGTAACAGGGTCTTACTGACAGAGTGGTACAACGAGGTGTTTACATAAGCAGGGATATATTACTGCTTATATATTATAGATCACAAGAAGGTTTAAATAAACCAATGGAAAGGAAAATGTGTTTAAACACGTATTTCAAGGGTATATCCTTCCCAAGGACAAGCAGAGCATGATATCCATGACAGGATATAATGTAGAAAACTCTTTAGTTAAGGTGAGAGAAATTTCATGAGATCACCCATACAATGGTGTTTGGATAATTGAGCAAGAAACATTTAGCATTGGGCTTCAAATGTTCTTTGTTGAAAATTGGAGTACCATAGACATGCTTTGAGATAGCGTTGACATGGTCACTGGATCGGGATCAGACTTTGGATACACGAAGGATCCATAAGGAACAACTTGTAGAATAAGTCTTACAATTTCCTCATGGAAGAATGGATAACCTTGCAGAAAAGGAATCTATAACAATAGGTCCTCCGGCCAGTTGTAATAGGCATGACATCACCTTATCGGATCATATAAAGACCAATGCTATAACTCTTGGAAATATGTTCCAACCATCATATCGGACCGAGATTCAGATCTGATTGGGGCCAGGATACCTCAGACTTAGGATGTCTGAGAAGAAAAGGTGTAACACAAATTTGACGAGATGACAATGTAAGATTCTCGGGAATTGAACTATGAAAGAGATTTCCGCAACAAGAGTTCATCATTAAACCAAGGAGAGCATGAGGATGTGGCTGATGGACTCAGCGACAACTCATCGAGATTTCCAAAAAGATGGGATTCCACAAGTATGTGAACAAGGAGATAACAATTGTCAGATCAAGTGATATAATGATGTATGCTTGAGGAAAGCATACAGAATTAAACATTGGTTGAAAGGTGCGCACAAATTATCGGTTGGGTTGCACGACCAATGTCAGAATGGTGATTCAATAATTAATAGTCTAAGAATGAACGGATATGGCAAGAAGTATCACTTGTACCAAGAATGCATAAGAGGTGGTGAAATTCCCACAACATTCTTGACATAAAAGGTGGTAATGTCCAAGGTAAAGAAGAACAATGCTGGGTAGCAAGGAACTCAAGGTATAACACAAAACACAAACAAGTTTGTGTCGAACAGAAGGCAATAAAGTGGTAGATGATAAAACAAATCATCAAGGGCAAGGATGGTATTTCTCATCATGAATTCGATATATATCTTGGAAGAGCTCAGGATATTGCTGATGACCACGACACATTTGTCGAGAGATTTCATGAAGATGTAATCGGTCGGTGATGACATCAAGTCAAATGATGATGCAGCGAAAGTCAAATAATACCTGAAGAAGAACTCATAAGAAGTTATGCAGTTCCGTGATAATCTCGAGATACCAGAGGGGGTAATACTCGATGACAGACCAAAGTAGAGGTTAGACTGGGGTATTGCTCTACAGAAGACAAGCGCTTAAACTTGCACGCGAAATGGTATTTAAAGGAGAACATGGTCGGAACCACGATTGCAAAAGGCCAGATCCCGGATATAAGATGAACTTATATCAAAGGAATAATTTAATTTAAGAGAAGCTTTAATGATAAGATCTACATCGTGTCCATGGGCATGAACACAAAGTTCAAGGTCGACTCCCACTTCTCCAATGCATAACCTTTCATTCACTTCTCACTTTCGAAGAAGTTGTAGTGTTGAAATTTTATCTGGAAAAATACCAGAAGTGTATGACTCGTGAAAACTTTCGAGTTCACAAAGTTTAGAGAAGGCATATGTTCAACCCATAGGGGCTTCTTAGAAACATATACCACAAGTTTCAAGAGTAAATATCACAAGCTCGAAAAGTAGAGCAAGGTTGAGAAAGTAGATGATACCATTTACCAAAGGCATTATGTATCCGAGGGAAGGCTCATAAGGTTATTGAATATGAAGGACGCTGTCGGATAAAATCCATTAAAGGATCTGCCGGTCCATAACAGAGCTGACGTGAGCATCGGCACACAACCAGAGGAAGTAACAATGCAAAGGCATTGGATTATGCAAACAACTGACTAATCCAGAGCTCAAATGCAAAGGAATTATGATTTTCAAATCAAGGGATCAGAAGCAATGTTCTGATTGGGGATGGATAAGTTGAATAGCCTTAGGGGTACAATCGATGGCAATTGGATTTGCTGAGAACCAGCTCATGTTTAAAATGACGTCTGAGCCGGAAAGATAATTTAAAAGGATCAACTGATGATTGCGTGCATTCGCACTCATGTTGAATCAAAGGGATCAAAATGACGGTGCCTAAGGATACTAACGAATATTGCGAGACATATGGAAAGCATCCATCATGCAAGCAGACAAGTATTGCAGAGCAATAAGCTACTTAGGATTTTTGGAGGATCGAATAGTATTTTGATGACCATTGTGAAACACATGAACAACTGGGGATGAGCGGATACTCAATAAGGGCGAGATATTATCCATAGGGGTATTCAGGTGGCAAGGAACTGCAAGGCAGTAGGCACAAAATATCCTCGGAACAATACAGAGAATTTTCGGTGTATCTTGTAATAACAAGATCAATGGGATTTGAAAGGGCAAGTGGATATAGTTATCCATAATGATATAACACTGGTAGGGAATTTGCAAAGGCGATGGGCACAAAGTCTCGAAAGAGTAGCAGAGAGTAACTACGAAATCTTCTGGTGCAGCAGGCGATCATCTGGCCTAAATGGGGCTCTCCGAGAGGAAGTATTTTCGAGAACCTAAAGTTAGATTTTAGCAAAATCATTTAACCCGAATAGAAGAGAGATCAGAGTCCTAGAGTATAGACGAGGAATAAAAGATCCTAATACCACCCAGATGGCGACGTGGGCCCGTAAGGCACACAGCCATGTTAGTAAAAGGTTTTGTAATGTCTAGACTCGACTTCGGCCAAGGAGTGTGGAAGGGGGATTCCTACAGGCAGTCGGCTCTGATACCAACTTGTGACGCCCCCCGATTTGATCGTACACTAATCATACACGCAAATGTGTACGATCAAGATCAGGGACTCACGGGAAGATATCACAACACAACTCTACAAATAAAATAAGTCATACAAGCATCATATTACAAGCCAGGGGCCTCGAGGGCTCGAATACAAGAGCTCGATCATAGACGAGTCAGCGGAAGCAACAATATCTGAGTACAGACATAAGTTAAACAAGTTTGCCTTAAGAAGGCTAGCACAAACTGGGATACAGATTGAAAGAGGTGCAGGCCTCCTGCCTGGGATCCTCCTAAACTACTCCTGGTCGTCGTCAGCGGGCTGCACGTAGTAGTAGGCACCTCCCGAGTAGTAGTAGTCGTCGACGGTGGCGTCTGGCTCATGGGCTCCAACGCCTGGTCGCAGCAATCGGGTATAGAGAGGAGGAAAAGAGGGAGCAAAGCAACCGTGAGTACTCATCCAAAGTACTCGCAAGCAAGGAGCTACACTACATATGTATGCATTGGTATCAAATGGAATAAGGGTATCATATGTGGACTGAACTGCAGAATGCCGGAATAAGAGGGGGATAGCTAGTCTTGTCGAAGACTACGCTTCTAGTAACCTCCATCTTGCAGCAGGAGAAGATAGTAGATGGTAAGTTCACCAAGTAGCATCGTGTAGCATAATCCTAACCAATGATCCTCCCCTCGTCGCCCTGTGAGAGAGCGATCACCGGTTGTATCTGGCACTTGAAAGGGTGTGTTTTATTGAGTATCCGGTTCTAGTTGTCATAAGGTCAAGGTACAACTCCAAGTCGTCCTGTTACCGAAGATCACGGCTATTCGAATAGATTAACTTCCCCGCAGGGGTGCACCACATTTCCCAACACGCTCGATCCCATTTGGCCGGACACACTTTTCTGGGTCATGTCCGGCCTCGGAAGATCAACACGTCGCAGCCCTACCTAGGCACAACAGAGAGGTCAGCACGCCGGTCTAAATCCTATGGCGCAGTGGTCTGGGCCCATCGCCCTTTGCACACCTGCACGTTGCGAACGCGGCCGGAAGCAGACCTAGCCTAGCAGGCGTTCCAGTCCAATCCGGCGCGCGCCGCTCAGTCGCTGACGTCACGAAGGCTTCGGCTGATACCACGACGTCGAGTACCCATAACTGTCCCCGCGTAGATGGTTAGTGCATATAGGCCAGTAGCCAGACTCAGATCAAATACCAAGATCTCGTTAAACATGTTAAGTATCCACGAACGCCGACCAGGGCCAGGCCCACCTCTCTCCTAGGTGGTCTCAACCGTGCCCTGTCGCTCCGCCTCAAAGTAACAGTCGGGGGCCGTCGGGAACCCAGGCCCACCTCTACCGGGATGGAGCTACCTGCCCCTTCAGCCCCCAACTCCGAACAGTACCACAGGTAATGTAACCGTGTAAAGTATATAGTATATGCCCGTGATCACCTCCCGAAGTGATCACGGCCTAGTAGTATAGCATGGCAGACGGACCAGAGTGTAGGGCCATTGATGGAACACTAGCATCCTATACTAAGCAGTAGGATAGCAGGTAATGGTAACAACAGTAGTAGCAAGGACAGGCTATGCAGCAGTATATGATTAACTGAAAGCAGTAACATGCTACACTACTCTAATGCAAGCAGTATAGAGGGGAGTAGGCGATATCTGGTGATCAAGGGGGGGGGGCTTTCCTGGTTGCTCTGCCAAGGAGGGGTCATCTTTAATGTAGTCGAACACACGGACATCGACAGCAGCCTCGAAGTCTACCGGAAAGAAGTAATGGAGGGGGAACACAATAAATAACAGAGCAATCAAATGTAACACAAAGCAAGACACGGCAATATGTTGTGTTAGGGGTGACCTAACATAGGGATAGGTGATATCGACGAAGGGGGGAAACATTCGGGAAAGTATTCCCGGTGTTTCGGGTTTTCGGGCAGATGAACCGGAGGGGGAAAGTTGCGTGTTCACTATGCTAGGGATGCGTGGCGGATGAACGGGCTGCGTATCCGGGTTTTTTTTTGACTGGGAACTGTAGGGAAAAACCCCCACAGTGCGTATCCGGGTTCGTCTCATCGTTCTGAGCAACTTTCATGTATAACACTTTTTCATCCAAGTTACGGTTTATTTTCTATGAATTTTCAAAGTTTTAAAAGATTTTCTAGATTTTGTTATTTATTTTTAATTCGAATTGACCAAGTCAATTTGACTAGTCAAAAGGACATGTGTGGCCCACATGTCATAGACTATTTACCTAAACAAATAAATAAGTCTAACTTATTTAAAGAGGGGGGTCCTACATGTCATCCACCACTAGACTAATCTTAGCACTAAAATAATACTACTAGCTAAACCTGGTACTAACAAGGGCCGGCCACAGCCCATCCGGCCACACGCACGGCACACACACAGCATGCAACGCACGGTGCTAGAGATTAAAACTGTTTTTGGTTAACAAAAGATAGCATTTTGTGATCCTAAAACCTCAAAAGTGCACGCGCACTTTTTGATTATCCCGAGCGGCCTGCTCGTGGCCACACGATCCCGCAGCCCACGCGCTATCCGACGAGGTCCCAGCACACCCCACCGACAGCCTCTCTCTTTCTCTCGACAAGGTCGCAGCACACCCCACCCACCCTACACACGACTTCTCTCCCGACCCGCGTCTCTCTATTCTCTCTCCCCCCACCGATCTGGATCCAAGGGAGTTCTGTGGCCTTTCCCTCGACGCCGGCCACCAGAAGCCCCCCAGCAGCCGGCCACCAGGAGCCCGAACTAGCCGGCCACCACGCTTCACCGGCGCATCGGCGGAGGGGAGTACCGCCCTGTGTGGCTTTTCCCCGAGGTCCTTGTCGCACCACAACTAGCCCAGTCCACCACGGCATCCCTTCAGCGCAGAGCGATGGGCTTTGTTTGATTCAGGGACAACGACGGTTAGCTCTGTGTTGTGCCTGTTGTTTTCTTGTTCGATTCAATCTGCATGAGCGCACTCCTTTTTGATGTTGTAACTCTGCTCCTCTTGTTTTACATGAAGGAAGGAGGAGACAAATTCATGACTGAGTAGAAGATTTGTTTGCTTATGTACAGACAGCCAAGTACACTGAACATTTTCCTACGGTGGTGAAAGTCGAACTGAATACGTTGAACTGATGTGACCGAATTCATGCGGTTGCATAAGCAAAGCTGGGATCAATCTCCAGCTCCGGCCGTCGATCAAATCCACAGATTACCTTTGTAGCCATAGCTTTTGCAGGATGATGAATAGACCTAGCTGCAGGGCTGACAGATAAATCGGCTGTTGAAAGAGCAGTCCGTCTCAAAGTAACAAGGCCAGCGAACAGTAAAAAATGTATGAGCAAAAGAAGAGCCATGCTTAACAACGCATATAGGGCATCCCGTCGACGCACACACGGGCATCAGTTTTTGTTGGCATCTATAGTGTTTTGGTTGCACACATAATCATTCTCAGTTGGTTAAGTTATGCACACGTCGATTATTTGTTGTTGGCATCTAGTGGTTCTAGTTGCACATATAGTCATTCTTTGTCGAATACGATCGTTGAAGGAGAATTGGGATCTGGGTGTAAGTTGATATGTTGTTTGCTATTTTTTGTTGACATCCACAGTAGTTGTAGTTGCACACATAGTAGTCATAGTTGACACATATATGGCCACAGAGTTGCATAATCTGGTCCGCATAGTCGTACATGAATTGTCGTGGAAGGTTCTCACGCCCTGCTGCGAAGTTGCACACTTTTATCGGCGCAGTGGCACATGCATGGCAACAGAGTTGCACAATCTGGTCCGTATAGTCGCACATGAATTATCGTGGGAGGTTCTCACGCCCGGCCGCGGACTTGCACACTCTCGCCGGTATAGCCACACACACATGGACACAGGGTTGCACAATCTCGTTCGCATAGTCGCACATGAATTATCGGGGGAGGTGCTCACACATGGCCGCGGAGTTGCACACTTTTGTTGGCACAGTCGTATATGCATGGCCACCGAGTTGCACAATCTCATCCGCATAATCGCACTTGAATTGTTGTGGGAGGTTCTCACGCCGTCGGCGGAGTTGCACACTCTCGCCGGCATAGCCACACACGCATGGACACCGAGTTGCACAATCTTGTCCGCATAATCGCATATGAATTGTCGTGGGAGGTGCTCAAGCAGGGTCGCGGGGTTGCACACTCTCGTCGGCACAGTCGGACATGCATGGACATAGAGTTGCACAATCTCGTACGCATAGTCGCACATAAATTGTCGTTGGAGGTGCTCATGCATGACTGCGGCGTTGCACATTCTTGTCGGCACAGTCACATATGCATGGCCATAGAGTTGCACAATCTCGTCCGCATAGTCGCACATGAGTTGTTGTGGGAGGTGCTCATGCCCGGCCGCGGAGTTGCACACTCTCATCGGCATAGTTGCGCATGCATGGCCATAGAGTTGCACAATCTCGTCCGAATAGTCGCACATGATTTGCCGGGGGAGGTGCTCTCGCCCAGCCGCGAAGTTGCACACTCTCGTTGGTATAGTCGCACATGTATGGCCATAAAGTTGTACAATCTCGTTCGCATAGTTGCACATAAATTGTCGTGGGAGGTGCTCATGCATGGTTGTGGAGTTGCACACTCTCGTCGGCGCAGTCGCACATGTATGGACATAGAGTTGCACAATCTCGTCCGCATAGTCACACATGAATTACCGTGGGAGGTGCTCATGCATGGCCGCGGAGTTGCACACTCTCGTTGGTACAGTCGCACATACATGGCCATGGAGTTGCACAACTTCGCCCGCATAGTCACACATGAGTTTTTGTAGGAGGTGCTCATGCCCGGCCACGGAGTTGCACACTCTCATCGGCATAGTCGCACATGCATGGCCACACAGTTGCACAATCTCGTCTGCATAGTCGCACATGAATTGCTGCGGGAGGTGCCCACGTCCGACCACGGAGTTGCACACTCTTGTGTGCATAGTCGCACATGCGCGGCCGTGGAGTTGGGACATTCTTATAGGATAGTCCCTCAAACGCGGTTGTGGGGGCTACACACGCGCGGCGACTACCAGACAGTTGGCCAGGGCATTGGGGCAACAGATGAAATTGCACATTTCACTGTTAGAGAGTAGTATGGGGTGGTGCCACTAGTGAAAACTGTATGGCCTGGGCAACAAACGAAATTGACATCTCACTGAAAGGAGGCAGTTTGGGGGTGGAGGTACCATAGAGAAGACCTGCACGTTTACGGTGTACAAGAAAAGTTGCACATCTCTGTCAGGTAGTTGCATATCGACGGCTCGCCAGTTGCACAAAACAGGGACAAAATTGCACAAAAAAAGTTTGTCGAAACATACTCATGGGGGATCTAGTTTCGAAGAGCACGCCACGAGGGTTTCAACGGTGAAAGCAGATCTTAATTCCGATGCGTGGTTTAAAAGTTATGACTTTTAAAAAAATTGAAAACTTAAATTAAATGCGTTCACACTTGTTTATATGGATGCTTTTGTAATGCTTTTCTATTACATGTACTTTTTCTAATATATGAATTAAAATTATTTTTCTTATATCAATTAGAGAGGATAAATTATTGCCCTTTATAGATTAGGGACAAGAAAAATTCTATTCTAGGCCGGCCGCTCGCGAAGGCCAGCGAGCAGTCGGCCGCTACGTAGACTCGTCCTTTTGTGATTTTCATAATATTTAATACATGCATCAAATGAATTTGGTCTAGTGGGATAAAATAGAGTTTGTCAAGTATACTACCCTCACATATTTATTTTAGCTATGTTGAGTTTGTTTAGATCCTGTTTTGAGGCTCTCTAGGGGGCTAACCAGTGAAGTTTTAGAAAAGCTAGCTGCTGCTACAGTAACTGAATGTTACTGTAGCAGCGCTACACTAGTAGCAGCAGCGTTACAGCAAGCAATGGGGCTCGGGGCAGCGATGCAGCAGGTGGGCTGCGGCTAGGCACGCGGGCGAGCGAGGCGCCGGCGCAGCAGCATGGGCAAGCGGGTGCGCGTGTGGCGGCAGAGACAACAGACGGAAGGGCGCGGGCGCGGCCACGCACGAGCAGGCGAGCGCGAGACCGCGCGGGCGCTGGCTGGACGTGGCGGACACGACCGGCGTAGGGCTGCGGTGAGCAACGGGGCAGCAGCAGGGACCACGGGCGTGTGCGGCCATGGCGCGGCAGGTGCACGCGCGGGCGGGCGCGGGGCACGGCCAGGGCCCGGGCTGGCAAGCAGGGGCGCACGCGAACGCAGCCATGCGCAGGCGAGCGCACACGGACACGAAGCTTTGGCCATGGCGGTTGGACTCGCGGGGATGACGATACGGTGACAGATCGAGGGGGAAAAGCATGAGAATTGGGGGAGGAGCTCACTGCGGTGTCAGACGTGAGCTCGAGGTGGCCGGGGACGGACTGGAGATGAGGCAATCAATGGCGGCGGCCGGTGATGTACGCGTTGAAGACGACAGCGATGGCAAGCATACGGGGCCTCCCCGGTCCAATCCCATGATGAAGACGAAGCAGGCGATGGTGGTGAAGTTCATGGGCATCTCTGAGTGGCTTGAGGTGCACGGTGGCCGCGTCAATGGCGATGGTGAGTCGACGACCGTGCCGGGCATTAAAGGAAAATAAAGGGGACGAGTGAGGGGAGGGGAGGAATGGGGGCTAGGTTTTCAGGGGAGGGGGCAACGCCGTCTTAACCATCGGGGGAGCCATCGGATGGCCGGCACGTGCCAAGGCGCCATGGATGCCCTCCACTCACTCCCTGCTTCCCTGTAGCTGGAGGTAGAGGAAAATGGAGGTGGGCTGGGCTTTAGTGTGGGGTGTTGGGCCAAAGTGCACATTGACTTTAGTTTTCTTAATACTCTTAGCTATTTTGTATTTTCTGCTACTGTTTTGCATCAAGTTGGGCCACCAAATGATTTTTTTGCTTTGAACGAAACTTTGCACATAAATCTAACACAATAGGTAAGAGTGGCACAAAAAAAGTTTGGGTTCTATTTGAATTCATTTGATTTTGTTTTGAATTTAAAGGTGATGGGTAGGTGCTGTTGGGTCAATTCAAAAATAGCTAGAGGCATTTTTCGAGTTCCTAATAATGTTGGTTTATACATGATAATTCCTTAGTGAATATTTGCAGTCCAACGAACATTTTTGTTTTACCGTTGGAAGAAATAATAATTTCACTTGGAATTTAAATTTGAATCTGAATCGGGTTTGGATCAAAGTGAGTATTAGCAAATTAACTGCGATGACATGGCAGCATTAGGAGGGGATCGCTGTAGCTTAATTATCCGGGCATCACAAGTGCACATATAGTTAATATGCTTTAGTTTTGTCCTAAGTATTACTGTACTTCCTAGATATCACTGCGTACTATTTTACTTCTTGCATGCTATATTTATAATAATGGTGTTGTTCTGATGCCACCTGTTGGTTCCATCAGACTGCTTCATGTTCTCTATGCTTAATTACACATCAGCAAACTAGCATGTGGTTCCGCTGGTTTTTGTTCGTTTTACCCTACATTTTCTGATGCTAGCTATTACATCACTGCTACGAGCCTTTGTTCATTACTTTTTTATGTGTTCTTCATCTTCCCAAGTTGCATGACAAATTGATGCTTCTATTAATTATGGAGCTTCCAACCCCATCAAGCAAAATATTTGTTCTTTTGGGGCCGGCACCTCGAACAAGCATAAAAATAGAGGGAAGCAGATATATTGTCATGTATGCACACACACCCTTCTTTCATTAGTTTAGATGAACCACTGATGATCAATTCGAACCAGTGCATGCAATTAAAATTAATTTTTACCTAAATAGAGGGTGCAGAATAAACTACAACAAGTAGATTTGCAACCACAAGATGCTAATGATATCTTCAAAGAACATTGCAACAGCAGCGAGGCTTCACATCAACATATGGTAAGCCAGTGTGTTTTAGTACATGTGAAATGTAATGCGTGTGGGCTACTTTCTTGGCTTGTGCCCTCAACCTGTAATCCTACAGAATAACAAATAGTTCAGTTGTCTGCTTTGTTGTATTGCTTGATTCGAATGCTTGTTTGTTACTTGTTATGCTATACCTGAGTTGGCCAATATGTCAACAGTTCCTATTGTACTATCATAAAGAAATGCATGCCTAGTTCATTTGAGTCCTTAACTTTTCCTCCGAACTTCATCACAAGACTGTCTTCGTAGTTTATATGAGGCCACACTGTTAAGTGCTTTCTAAGATTATTTCAACTGCTTAGATGCCTTGGCAACTTAAATATAGAGGTGGTACACTCCCTTTCAACTATGGATGTCAATTGGGTCCCGTCTAATCCCGATTAAAGTCCACTAGTGGTATGCTAGTTCAAAAGAGTTTTTGTTTTTGTGAGGAAAATGAACCAGGGAGCTAGCAAAAACTAACTAGATGGGACTGGCGGATGTCGTTTATTTGCCACTTACATCCCTATTTTCATCTTACCATTTTAATTTCTTTTCGGCTGATGCTACTTCGAACCATTTAAATGTAGCTTGCCATGCTCGGCAATAATTCGTATGTCACTTACCATGTAAGCTTACTGTCTGGATCATGCGATAACTATCTCTTACTTATGTCCAGCGGAAACCTTTTAGGATGCCGTTCACACTAGGACACAAAGTACAACCCCAAAATCTATTTGTGGAAGCAGTGCGCCATCCATGTTACCAGATGGTAGCAGTTCAGAGGCAACACCGCCGGAGAGCAGTCTGAGCATAGATATTATAGTTCTTGAGGCTCTACTAGAGGCAGAAAGAGATGGTGTGGCTGCCATGAATGAGGTAATCTCGATCTTGAAGCTGGAAATTATGCAATTAGCTGCACGCATTATGCAAGCAACCCAAGAATTGGAGGAAGTAAGAATGTTGCATTTGAAGACGGAGGAGGTCATGCTGCTTCTGCTATCTGAAGCCCAGGGTAATGCCAGTTCTTCTTTAGATAGCAGTTGAAATTGTCATTAGATTATTGTACTTGCATGTTGTGTCATGCCTCTGAATGGATTATGTTGTAAGACCCCTATGTTGTCCATGTGTTGTAATGATCCGAATTTTTTAGGCGAGGTAATCCTCAGTACTTGTATGATTGACATAAGGTGAACTGTTTTTCGTGTGAGCATATTGTATTGGATGAAATAACTGTTTGAATCAAAGTGTATCCAACCTACTGAATTCGAAGATCACGACATTTCTAAATCATAATCATATATAAAGGTGGGATAAATCTTTGTTGTGGTTTTGAAGAAATAAAAATAACAAAACATAGAATTATCTGTGGATATTCGTAATCGAATAAAAATTGGATTTGGATTTAGTTGCCAAGGCCCAGGGCAAACGTGAATGCTAATTCTCCCAATTTTGAACGAAGCGGCTAAACACCCACTATCATTTGTGGGCTGCCCGAAGCAAGTGTTTGCGAGATGGAAATTACTGTCTACCCCTGACACTTGACATCCGTATCGACCGGATTTACACTGTTGTCAATAGGGGGTAGACTAGTAACTTCAATCAGACGTGACACGATGGCCTCTGAGCCCATTCAGACATGGTGGGCACCAAACATGGGCAGAAAAACACATTTGATTCAAGCTCGTCCGAAAGACATGTGTCTCTCCCTCCATTTCCCCATTCATCCATGGTGGGCGGCAAAACAAACTCTCCTCGTCCGAAATCGATGTAGGCTAATATTTTAAATAGGGGTAGATGTGTAACTTCCCTCAGATGTGACACAACCGCCCTACCTGTCAGCCCTATTCATACACCGTGGGCGCCAACCGTGGGCTGCAAAACACCCTCTCCTCGCCCAAAATCGTTACCGGCAAATATTTGGGAGATGCGAGATTACCGTCCTATCCCCAACCGACATGATGTCCGAAATTTTAAACTGGGCATAAGTTCGTAACTTTCCCACATTTCAGACAAGCGCGTCCTAAAGTTTGAGAACCCCCCCTCCATTTCCCCATTCATACACCGTCGGCGCCACGACAACCTCCCCACTGCGGCCAGCCTCCTCTGTCCGCCACCCCATCCTCCACCTTGCCAGAGCCGCTACCCCTACCCCGTCGTCCACTGCAAGAGATGGACGTCTCTCATCCATGGCGCCGGACCAGGATCCTTTCATCGCGTCATCTCGCTTCATCGGCGCCATTGTCCACTTTGCCGTTGCCGCTCCTACGACCGCCTCGTCCACGGCAAGAGGATTTATTCCCCAACCCGGACGTCTGCCATCTAAAGTCTTCTTCCCCGCCGCCGACAGCCATCGCACCTGCAGCACCCTCAACGTATCAGTAGGGGCCTACACAGCGTCACAAGAGAGTTGGTACTCTTCCATATGTGCTTAAGTTATTGATATCACCCGAAAAAGAGATCTTAAATTGTTTACTGTACTTTTCTTGTCCGTACCAAATCATAGTGGCTAGTTGAATGCAAACATTGGTTGCGAAATAGCTTTGTCCGGTTTGTACCTTCAGATCCGCCATGTCACGGTCACTATACTCGTAAAGCTTTTGATTTCCCCCTTTATATTCACTACCATCATCGTAGGTGCCTCCCTGCTTCGTGTCGTGCTAGCACTGCTCCTCAAGACCACAACACATCAAGCGAAACAACATGCCACTCATAATTCCAAAGCTTATGTGTTGAAATACGAATCTGATATGATGCTCATATTACTAAAACAGAGAACGTTTAATTGGTCGCCTAATGTTCCTATATTCGTTTCGAAAAGCATGTGCACCACCCACTGGTCCAGCTAGTTCCACTTTCCTGATTTTACTCTTGATGCTTAGGGTTTTCCCCCTTTATCTACTCTACTATGATCTGCGTAGGTGCTTTCTGTCATACTAGCATTACTCCACCCTTCAAGCTAAACAACACAACACTAAAAATTCCAAATCTTAGTTGTTCAAATATGATTGTGATATGATACTGATATTAGTTAACAGACACATTTAATTGGTTAGCTAAAGGTCCCACTTGAGTTTCCAAATTCATGTCGCGACATATAGAGAGATAGCAGAATTGCATTTCTTTGTCACTTGTTGACTGTACTTTCTTGTTCATACCAAATCTTAGTTGTTATTTCAAAGCAAATATCGGTTGCTTACTACCCTGTGCGCGGTTTGCAGCTTCAGATCTGCCATCCCACTACCACGGTCAACACTATACTCATGATGCTTATGGTTTCCCGATTTTATGATGACCACGATCAGCCAACGTGGTTCGTGTCGTAATAGCACTGCTCCACCCATCGAGCTAAACAAGCTTAGTTGTACAAATTCAAATATGATATTATGCTGATATTAGTAAAACTGAGAGATGTTTAATTGGTCAGCTAAATGTTCCTACTTTAGTTTCAAAATGCATGTGAGCCACATATGAAGAGACCGGAAGGAATAGTATTTCTCTGTGCGCTCTGGTTCATCATGGGTGGCCAACCGACATTGTATAGAAAGACTTGTAATATCTTCAATCTGCTTGCTCTTCTGCTCTTCTTTAAGATGATCCTCTTCTCTTGCGGTCGACTGGTCAGGTCGAGTTATTCTCCCTTAGTATGTTTTGAATCTGTCAGGTCAGGTTGACTTGTTCTTCTTTACTATATGTTGAAGTTGTCATCTGCGAAGTATCATCACTTCTGGAGCTCTCATATTTTGAGTAGTAGGCCACATTATATTAATGCACACACCAAATTGCAGCATGCATGGCACCTCTTAGAAGAATTGCAGACATAGCACAAAGGGGTTTACAGGGAGGAAGTATTGGATTTGAATCACTTATGCATTACAAAGATAATCTCACTTGTTTTTATGTTTTCATGCATGTCAGGTATTGAACATTATCAAAATGAATATGAGAATGGGCGCACGAGAGGAATATTGCGGAATGATCCACTGGCTAACAAACTTGGCATGGTGGAGGATGGTCTATCTTATTCACCCATCAAGGTGCATGCTCTAACTTGGCAAGGTTTTATTGGTCGCACATATTTTGCATCTGACCTCTTGCATTACTTCTACTTTGTTACACCATCTTCTTAGTTTAAGCATCATATATGAGTATATGCCATACCTGTCCATTTTTTGTACCTATTCCATGTGTCGTCATAATATGTTTTTCCAGTCAAATGTTGTTCTGCCGTAATAGATGTCCAAAAGGAAGAGCGTGATTCCAGATCCTCAAGGAGTACAAACAAGGTATTTGGAAAAGGTAGTGATACCTGTTAAATCAGATAGATCAGCAGCCACAGAAAACACAGGCCTACCTGTAACGGACTTTACCCCTACTCCAGTGGCCAAACCCCTATTAGAACTGCTGACAGCCCAGCGTCAGGTACTATCTATGATATCAATTCAAAATTTCAACTCCTAAATTTCTGCATGTGCATTACCTTCTCTCTTGTATGAAAACTAATTTCAGATGAATCTCCTTGCTCAAAGGATCATAGGATCTCACGACAATACTAGGCTCTGCATTGCTCTTGTCAGTACCTCTTGCCCTTTGTCAGCATAGTTACACTCATTGCTATTTGATTATGTAGCATCACTGTAAATGTTCGCTTCTTTATCCTTCCTTTGCTTGAAATTATAAGATCTATATTTACTCTTAGATAAATGTAGAATTAACACAATGGTTATGAAGTTTTGGATTGCTCATGTAAGTACCTGTTGTCATGTACTCCCTCTGTATCGAATTAATTGTTGATCAATTGGATGTATTTACAACTTAATAGTGCTAGATACATCCATTTGAGCGACAACTAATAACGGACGGTGGTGGTATTACTGTACATGCATCGCGAGATAGTTGATTGTCTAGCATTACTCTGCATCTTATCTGCCCAGCCCTCCACTTTCTCCAAATTATCATATCTAAATTTACTCTTACCAAAATGTTGAATAAAACCAATGCCACTGCACACGTTGATGTCTGCATTCCTCTTGTCAGTACCTTTTGCCTTGTAACGCTGTACTTAATTAATTGCTATTTGATTATGTATCGTCAGTCTGCACCTGAGCTTCATTATCCTCTATTTCTTCCAATATTATTTGATCTATATTTACTCTTTGCAAAATTTAGAATAATGGCAACGCTTATAAAGAATTTTCTTTGGGGAATTTATTGAATTATCTTTCCATCAACATGGAGAAGGGCTTTGTCCAGCCTGTGTTAACATGTAATGTAAGTTCATCCTTCTCAAGCCTTCAAACTTTGTTCTAGTATAGATTTGGATAGGCATCATTTCCTCCACTGTTGTTTACATCTGATTGGATGTTTGAACAACTACCAGTTTTAAATTGTAGTTGTAAAAACATGTTCCTTATGCAGAACAGATCCATTTATTTGCTTATGTAATTGTGAAACCTGTTACGTGTCTTCTTGTTTCTCTTTCAGAGTCGTATCTCTTATGCCAGGCAGAACTTTAGGAAAGATAGTGAGCCAAACCATCTTGAGGACAATGAGATGATCCCAAGGTCTTGTCTTGATGAAGACAGTGAGTTGAAGCTACTCACCAGCAGGCGTGAGACAACCTCTGTGCAGTCGCTGCCTCAATCAGTTCGACTTCTTCAGTGTCAACTTAAAAGCAGAAAGGCTTGCTTCAGCTCAGCTCCGACTTGAAGTCAAAGATGTAATGAAGATGTCAGGGGATTGCTTGCGCACTATGGTGCCATACAGCTAGGGATGAAGCATCTATCGTTGACACAACTGAGGTCTCATCAGCTTGTTCGGCTGCTTGCGGGGCCCGAGCTTGCCAGGTCTATTGCCTTCTGAAGTGCTCTCAGTTTTGTATATTCTTTTATCGGCGCATTTATATGCACTGGTGGCGACCTTTGATGCCCAGTGTATGTAATCCGTGGTCATGTTGCGCTTTATTATCACTGGGTAGCGAACTTTGATTCCTAATATGTCGTAATTTCTTTGTTGTATAGTCTAGGTTTATTCTTTGGTCGGTATGTTGTAATTTAGGCCGGAAGGTTCAGTGGATCTCAGTGTTGTCGGTCTTCAGGCTGACTCGTTACTCATATGGGCCAAAACATGGGCCTATAATCATCTTGGGCCATTAGCAGGTCTAAACCTATAGTAGTTTCCCGCCTTTAACAGGCCATGGGCTACATATTTACTGTAGTGACAGTGGGTTTCCTACGGGCCGTAGAAACAATGGGCGTTCTACGGTCCGTAGAAAGAATGGGCCTTCTACGGGCCATAGAAACAATGGGCCTGCTACGGGTCGTATCATCAATGGGCCTTAGACGGGTGTATGATCGATTGGCCAAACATGGCCCAAAAATAGACCGCATTATGGCCGTAAACGGGCTAGAGTTGGAGTCATCCGTTCATGGGCTGACCATAACGGGCCGTCGTTAATAGGCTGTATTTGATGACACTATGAAAATGACCCAACATATTAACGGGCCACAAATGGGCCGACTGTAACCACAGGCTGAATTTGGCCAACAAGTAGAAAATGGCAGTAACGGGCCGTAAGTAACCGAATGCTGGAAATGAGCCCAAGAATAAATGGGCCCTGAGAAGGCCGAAAGATAACATGGGCTGCAAACGGCCCAATGGATTAATGGGCCGTTAATGGGTATAAAGTGATACACTGTTCATTACGGGCCTGTTTCACCATGGGCCGTTAATGGGCCAAGAGTTACAAAGGGCCTCATCTGGGCCGAAAGACGTCATGGGACATACATGGGCCGGAACTTAAAATGGGCTGGAATCATATTGGACGGCCCAGATGACGCTACTGGGCCTAATTCGGATAGTTTGTAACGGGCCCTGGGTTAGCAGGCTGTAAATGGGCTATATGCGAACAGGTCGTTAACAGGCTTTCCGCGGGCCGGCCTGCCACCTTTCGACCAAGTCAAACGGGCCGGCCTTTTCACAGGAATAGGCCTCTGTTGGGCCGTGCCACGTGTCGACGTATCATAGGCGCCTTCTGTCCAATGAGTGGATGACATCTGTCCCAACGGTGAGCCGACACGTGTTTCCTCTAGCCAATGATGATTTTACACATGGAAAATCCCCATTGGTCAGGGCTGTTAGCGGGTTATCGGATCCAAAACCGGACCCGATAGCTTAACGGCGTTCCGTTATGGTGGATGCCATGTGTCGGTCACCCTTGACGAAAGCACTTCTGTAACGCGTGATTTATCGTCATGGAAGTGGACATTTCCGTGATGATAATTTTGGTAATGTCATGGAACACTTCTACGACAGCACATGTATGACTATCTTGATCCTGTCATAAAATTGTCAGGGATGTACATGCATGACAAAAAATGCGACCTATTGTGCCAAACACGTATCATCACGGAAGTGTATTTTTTTGTAGTGATATCTCCTTTTTGCCTGAAAGTTAAAGAAAGTAGGAGCAGGGAGGGCAACATGGACATTGCGCTGTCTGTCAAAGATTAGTCAGTACTAGAGGAAATGTTCATTACTCTTAAGAAACTGATGGCGAACCATAGCACTATAATCTAGATAAGGAGGAGGCAACTCCATATCATTTCCATGTATTGGTACACCAAGATAATTAGCTACACGAGTTGCATAAATTCCACCAAACAAATCTCCACTTGTACCGTTAAGTTGCAAGCTTTGTGAAACAATGGCCCCTAAGTTATATTGTTTATGACCTAATACCGCACTCTTGAGGACACTAAGATCTGAAACGCACATGTGACAAGCCTCATCTTTACCATTAATGCATCTACCTATAAAGAGAGCAAAATAATGCATGGAAGGGAAATGAATGCTCCCTATGGTAGCTTGTGTGATTTCCCTAGACTCCCCCACAGTGATACTAGCAAGAAAGTCTTTATATTCAGATTTTCGAGGTTCACTAACATTGCCCCACTGCGGTGAAGGAAATATGCCCTAGAGGCAATAATAAAGTTATTATTTTATTTCCTTATATCATGATAAATGTTTATTGTTCATGCTAGAATTGTATTATCCGGAAACATAATACTTGTGTGAATACATAGACAAACTAAACGTCACTAGTATGCCTCTACTTGACTAGCTCGTTAATCAAAGATGGTTATGTTTCCTAACCATAGACATGTGTTGTCATTTGATTAATGGGATCACATCATTAGGAGAATGATGTGATTGACATGACCCATTCCATTAGCTTAGCACCCAATCGTTTAGTATGTTGCTATTGCTTTCTTCATGACTTATACATGTTCCTATGACTATGAGATTATGCAACTCCCGTTTGCCGAAGGAACACTTTGTGTGCTACCAAACGTCACAACATAACTGGGTGATTATAAAGGAGCTCTATAGGTGTCTCCAAAGGTACATGTTGGGTTGGCGTATTTTGAGATTAGGATTTGTCACTCCGATTGTCGGAGAGGTATCTCTGGGCCCTCTCGGTAATGCACATCACATAAGCCTTGCAAGCATTGCAACTAATGAGTTAGTTGTGAGATGATGTATTACGAAACAAGTAAAGAGACTTGCCGGTAAGGAGATTGAACTAGGTATTGAGATACCGACGATCGAATCTCGGGCAAGTAACATACCGATGACAAAGGGAACAAAGTATGTTGTTATGCAGTTTGACCGATAAAAGATCTTCATAGAATATGTGGGAGCCAATATGAGCATCCAGGTTCCGCTATTGGTTATTGACCGGAGACATGTCTCGGTCATGTGTACATTGTTCTCGAACCCGTAGGGTCCGGACGCTTAACGTTACGATGACAGTTTCATTATGAGTTTATATATTTTGATGTACCGAAGTTAGTTCGGAGTCCTAGATGTGATCACGGACATGACGAGGAGTCTCAAAATGGTCGAGGCATAAAGATTGATATATTGGAAGCCTATGTTTGGACATCGAAAGTGTTCCGGGTGAAATCGGCATTTTACTGGAATACCGGGAGGTTACCGGAACCCCTAGTAACCTAATGGGCCTTAATGGGCCTAGTGGTGGAAGAGGAGAGGAGGCCTAGGGGCTGCCGCACGCCCCTCCCCCCAAGTACGAATTGGACAAGGAGGGGGGGCGGCGCCCCCCCCCCCTTTCCTTTCTTCCCTCTCTTCCTTCTTCCCCAAGTCCTAATCCAACTAGGGAAAGGGGGGAGTCCTACTCCCGGTAGGAGTAGGACTCCTCCTGCGCGCCTCCTCCTAGGGCCGGCCACACCCCCCTTGGCTCCTTTATATACGGGGGCAGGGGGCACCCCTAGAGACACAAGTTGATCTCTAAGATCGTTCTCTTAGCCGTGTGCGGTGCCCCCTTCCACCATAGTCCTTGATAATATTGTAGTGGTGCTTAGGCGAAGCCCTGTGACAGTAGAACATCAAGATCGTCACCATGTCGTCGTGCTGATGGAACTCTTCCCCGACACTTTGCTGGATCGGAGTCCGGGGATCGTCATCGAGCTGAACGTGTGCTAGAACTCGGAGGTGCCGTAGTTTCGGTGCTTGATCGGTCGGGCCATGAAGACGTACGACTACATCAACCGCGTTGTCATAACGCTTCCGCTGTCGGTCTATGAGGGTACGTAGATCACACTCTCCCCTCTTGTTGCTATGCATCACCATGATCTTGCGTGTGCGTAGGAAAATTTTGAAATTACTACGTTCCCCAACAGTGGCATCAGAGCCTAGGTTTTATGCATTGATGTTATATGCACGAGTAGAACACAAGTGAGTTGTGGGCGATATAAGTCATACTGCTTACCAGCATGTCATACTTTGGTTCGGCGGTATTGTTGGACGAAGCGGCCCAGACCGATATTACGCGTACGCTTACGCGAGACCGGTTCTCCCGACGTGCTTTGCACAAAGGTGGCTAGCGGGTGTCAGTTTCTCCAACTTTAGTTGAACCAAGTATGGCTACGCCCGGTCCTTGTGAAGGTTAAAACAGCACCAACTTGACAAACTATCGTTGTGGTTTTGATGCGTAGGTAAGAACGGTTCTTGCTAAGCCCGTAGCAGCCACGTAAAACTTGCAACAACAAAGTAGAGGATGTCTAACTTGTTTTTGCAGGGTATGTTTTGATGTGATATGGTCAAGACATGATGCTAAATTTTATTGTATGAGATGATCATGTTTTGTAACTGAGTTATCGGCAACTGGCAGGAGCCATATGGTTGTCGCTTTATTGTATGCAATGCAATTGCGCTGTAATGCTTTACTTTATCACTTAGCGGTAGTGATAGTCGTGGAAGCATAAGATTGGAAAGACGACAACGATGCTACGATGATGATCAAGGTGTCGCGCCGGTGACGATGGTGATCATGACGATGCTTCGAAGATGGAGATCACAAGCACAAGATAATGATGGCCATATCATATCACTTATATTGATTGCATGTGATGTTTATCTTTTATACATCTTATCTTGCTTTGATTGACGGTAGCATTTTAAGATGATCTCTCACTAATTATCAAGAAGTGTTCTCCCTGAGTATGCACCGCTGCGAAAGTTCTTCGTGCGGAGACACCAGGCGATGATCGGGTGTGATAGGCTCTATGTTCAAATACAACGGGTGCAAAACAGTTGCACACGCGGAATACTCAGGTTATACTTGATGAGCCAAGCATATACAGATATGGCGTCGGAACACGGAGACCGAAAGGTCGAGCGTGAATCATATGGTAGATATGATCAACATAGTGATGTTCACCAATGAAACTACTCCATCTCACGTGATGATCGGACATGGTTTAGTTGATTTGGATCACGTGAGCACTTAGAGGATTAGAGGGATGTCTATCTAAGTGTGAGTTCTTTAGTAATATGATTAATTGAACTCAAATTTATCATGAACTTAGTACCTGATAGTATCTTGCTTGTTTATGTTTGATTGTAGATAGATGGCCCGTGCTGTTGTTCCGTTGAATTTTAATGCGTTCCTTGAGAAAGCAAAGTTGAAAGATGATGGTAGCAATTACACAGATTGGGTCCATAACTTGAGGATTATCCTCATTGCTGCACAGAAGAATTACGTCCTGTAAGCACCGCTGGGTTCCAGGCCTACTGCTGGAGCAACACCAGATGTTATGAACGTCTGGCAGAGCAAAGCTGATGACTACTCGATAGTTCAGTGTGCAATGCTTTACGGCTTAGAATCGGGACTTCAACGACATTTTGAACGTCATGGAGCATATGAGATGTTCCAGGAGTTGAAGTTAATATTTCAAGCAAATGCCCGGATTGAGAGATATGAAGTCTCCAATAAGTTCTATAGCTGCAAGATGGAGGAGAACAGTTCTGTCAGTGAGCATATACTCAAAATGTCTGGGTATAATAATAACTTGATTCAATTGGGAGTTAATCTTCCAGATGATTGCGTCATTGACAGAATTCTCCAATCACTGCCACCTAGCTACAAGAGCTTCGTGATGAACTATAATATGCATGGGATGAATAAGACTATTCCCGAGCTCTTCGCAATGCTGAAAGCTGCGGAGGTAGAAATCAAGAAGGAGCATCAAGTGTTGATGGTCAACAAGACCAGTAGTTTCAAGAAAAAGGGCAAAGGGAAGAAGAAGGGGAAATTCAAAAAGAATAGCAAGCAAGTTGCTGCTCAAGAGAAGAAACCCAAATCTAGACCTAAGCCTGAAACTGAGTGCTTCTACTGCAAGCAGACTGGTCACTGGAAGCGGAACTGCCCCAAGTATTTGGCGGATAAGAAGGATGGCAAGGTGAACAAAGGTATATGCGATATACATGTTATTGATGTGTACCTTACTAATGCTCGCAGTAGCACCTGGGTATTTGTTACTGGTTCTGTTGCTAGCATTTGCAACTCGAAACAGGGACTACGGATTAAGCGAAGATTGGCTAAGGACGAGGTGACGATGCGCGTGGGAAATGGTTCCAAAGTCGATGTGATCGCGGTCGGCACGCTACCTCTACATCTACCTTCGGGATTAGTATTAGACCTAAATAATTGTTATTTGGTGCCAGCGTTGAGCATGAACATTATATCTGGATCTTGTTTGATGCGAGACGGTTATTCATTAAAATCAGAGAATAATGGTTGTTCTATTTATATGAGTAAAATCTTTTATGGTCATGCACCCATGAAGAAAGGTCTATTCTTATTAAATCTCGATAGTAGTGACACACACATTCATAATGTTGAAGCCAAAAGATGCAGAGTTGATAATGATAGTGCAACTTATTTGTGGCACTGCCATTTAGGTCATATCGGTGTAAAGCGCATGAAGAAACTCCATACTGATGGACGTTTGGAACCACTTGATTATGAATCACATGGTACTTGCGAACCGTGCCTTATGGGTAAGATGACAAAAACACCGTTCTCCGGTACTGTGGAGAGAGCAACAGATTTGTTGGAAATCATACATATAGATGTTTGTGGTCCGATGAATGTTGAGGCTCGTGGCGGATATCGTTATTTTCTCACCTTCACAGATGACATAAGCAGATATGGGTATATGTACTTAATGAAACATAAGTCTGAAACATTTGAAAAGTTCATAGAATTTCAGAGTGAAGTTGAAAATCATCATAACAAGAAAATAAAATTCCTACGATCTAATTGTGGAGGAGAATATTTGAGTTACGAGTTTGGTGTACATTTGAAACAATGCGGAATAGTTTCGCAACTCACGCCACCCGGAACACCACAGCGTAATGGTGTGTCCGAACGTCGTAATCGTACTTTACTTGATATGGTGCGATCTATGATGCCTCTTACTGATTTACCGCTATCGTTTTGGGGTTATGCTTTAGAGATGGCCGCATTCACGTTAAATAGGGCACCATCAAATTCCGTTGATACGACGCCTTATGAACTGTGGTTTGGCAAGAAACCAAAGTTGTCGTTTCTGAAAGTTTGGGGCTGCGATGCTTATGTGAAAAAACTTCAACCTGATAAGCTCGAACCCAAATCGGAGAAATGTGTCTTCATAGGATATCCAAAGGAAACTATTGGATACACCTTCTATCACAGATCCGAAGGCAAGACTTTTGTTGCTAAATTCGGAAACTTTCTAGAGAAGGAGTTTCTCTCGAAATAAGTGAGTGGGAGGAAAGTAGAACTTGATGAGGTAACTGTACTTGCTCCCTTATTGGAAAGTAGTACATCACAGAAACCGGTTTCTGTGACACCTACACCAATTAGTGAGGAAGCTAATGATGATGATCATGAAACTTCAGAACAAGATACTACTGAACCTCGTAGATCAACCAGAGTAAGATCCGCACCAGAGAGGTACGGTAATCCTGTTCTAGAAGTCATGCTACTAGATCATGATGAACCTACGAACTATGGAGAAGCGATGGTGAGCCCAGATTCCGCAAAATGGCTTAAAGCCATGAAATTTGAGATGGGATCCATGTATGAGAACAAAGTGTGGACTTTGGTTGACTTGCCAAAAGATCGGCAAGCAATTGAGAATAAATGGATCTTCAAGAAGAAGACTGACGCTGACGGTAATGTTACTGTCTACAAAGCTCGACTTGTCGCAAAAGGTTTTTGACAAGTTCAAGGGATTGACTACGATGAGACCTTCTCACCCGTAGTGATGCTTAAGTCTATCCGAATCATGTTAGCAATTGCCGCATTTTATGATTATGAAATTTGGCAGATGGATGTCAAAACTGCATTCCTGAATGGATTTCTGGAAGAAGAGTTGTATATGATGCAGCCAGAAGGTTTTGTCGATCCAAAGGGAGCTAACAAAGTGTGCAAGCTCCAGCGATCCATTTATGGACTGGTGCAAGCCTCTCGGAGTTGGAATAAACTCTTTGATAGTGTGATCAAAGCATTTGGTTTTGTACATACTTTTGGAGAAGCCTGTATTTACAAGAAAGTGAGTGGGAGCTCTGTAGCATTTCTGATATTATATGTAGATGACATATTACTAATCGGAAATGATATAGAATTTCTGGATAGCATAAAGGGATACTTGAATAAGAGTTTTTCAATGAAAGACCTCGGTGAAGCTGCTTACATATTGGGCATTAAGATCTATAGAGATAGATCAAGACGCTTAATTGGACTTTCACAAAGCACATACCTTGACAAAGTTTTGAAGAAGTTCAAAATGGATCAAGCAAAGAAAGGATTCTTGCCTGTGTTACAAGGTGTGAAATTGAGTAAGACTCAATGCCCGACCAATGCAGAAGATAGAGAGAAAATGAAAGATGTTCCCTATGCTTCAGCCATAGGCTCTATCATGTATGCAATGCTGTGTACCAGACCTGATGTGTGTCTTGCTATAAGTCTAGCAGGGAGGTACCAAAGTAATCCAGGAGTGGATCACTGGACAGCGGTCAAGAACATCCTGAAATACCTGAAAAGGACTAAGGATATGTTTCTCATATATGGAGGTGGCAAAGAGCTCATCGTAAATGGTTACGTTGATGCAAGCTTTGACACTGATCCGGATGATTCTAAATCGCAAACTGGATACGTGTTTACATTAAATGGTGGAGCTGTTAGTTGGTGCAGTTCTAAACAAAGCGTTGTGGCGGGATCTACATGTGAAGCAGAGTACATAGCTGCTTCGGAAGCAGCAAACGAAGGAGTCTGGATGAAGGAGTTCATATCCGGTCTAGGTGTCATACCTAGTGCATCGGGTCCAATGAAAATCTTTTGTGACAATACTGGTGCAATTGCCTTGGCAAAGGAATCCAGATTTCACAAGAGAATCAAGCACATCAAGAGACGCTTCAATTCCATCCGGGATCTTGTCCAGGTGGGAGACATAGAGATTTGCAAGATACATACAGATCTGAATGTAGTAGACCCATTGACTAAGCCTCTTCCACGAGCAAAACATGATCAGCACCAATGCTCCATGGGTGTTAGAATCATTACTTTGTAATCTAGATTATTGACTCTAGTGCAAGTGGGAGACTGAAGGAAATATGCCCTAGAGGCAATAATAAAGTTATTATTTTATTTCCTTATATCATGATAAATGTTTACTGTTCATGCTAGAATTGTATTATCCAGAAACATAATACTTGTGTGAATACATAGACAAACTAAACGTCACTAGTATGCCTCTACTTGACTAGCTCGTTAATCAAAGATGGTTATGTTTCCTAACCATAGACATGTGTTGTCATTTGATTAACGGGATCACATTATTAGCAGAATGATGTGATTGACATGACCCATTCCATTAGCTTAGCACCCGATCGTTTAGTATGTTGCTATTGCTTTCTTCATGACTTATACATGTTCCTATGACTATGAGATTATGCAACTCCCATTTGCCGGAGGAACACTTTGTGTGCTACCAAATGTCACAATGTAACTGGGTCATTATAAAGGAGCTCTACAGGTGTCTCCAAAGGTACATGTTGGGTTGGCGTATTTCGAGATTAGGATTTTTCACTCCGATTGTCGGAGAGGTATCTCTGGGCCCTCTCGGTAATGCACATCACATAAGCCTTGCAAGTATTGCAACTAATGAGTTAGTTGTGAGATGATGTATTACGAAACGAGTAAAGAGACTTGCCGGTAACGAGATTGAACTAGGTATTGAGATACCGATGATCGAATCTCGGGCAAGTAACATACCGATGACAAAGGGAACAAAGTATGTTGTTATGCGGTCTGGCCGATAAAAGATCTTCGTAGAATATGTGGGAGCCAATATGAGCATCTAGGTTCCGCTATTGGTTATTGACCGCAGACATGTCTCGGTCATGTCTACATTGTTCTCGAACCCGTAGGGTCCGCACGCTTAAATTTACGATGACAGTTTCATTATGAGTTTATATATTTTGATGTACCAAAGTTAGTTCGGAGTCCCGGATGTGATCACAGACATGACGAGGAGTCTCAAAATGGTCGAGACATAAAGATTGATATATTGGAAGCCTATGTTTGGACATCGGAAGTGTTCCGGGTGAAATCGGCATTTTACTGGAATACAGGGAGGTTACCGCAACCCCCCGGTAACCTAATGGGCCTAGTGGAGGAAGAGGAGAGGAGGCCTAGGGGCTGCCGCGCCCCCCTCCCCCCCTTCTTTCTTCCCTCTCTTCCTTCTTCCCCAAGTCCTAATCCAACTAGGGAAAGGGGGGGGGGAGTCCTACTCCCGGTAGGAGTAGGACTCCTCCTGCGCGCCTCCTCCTAGGGCCGGCCGCACCCTCCCTTGGCTCCTTTATATACGGGGGCAGGGGGTACCCCTAGAGACACAAGTTGATCTCTAAGATCATTCTCTTAGCCGTGTGCGGTGCCCCCTTTCACCATAGTCCTCGATAATATTGTAGTGGTGCTTAGGCGAAGCCCTGCGACAATAGAACATCAAGATAGTCACCACGCCGTCGTGCTAATGGAACTCTTCCCCGACATTTTGCTGGATCGGAGTCCGGAGATCGTCATCGAGTTGAACGTGTGCTAGAACTCGGAGGTGTCATAGTTTCGGTGCTTGATCGGTCGGGCCGTGAAGACATATGACTACATCAACCGTGTTGTCATAACGCTTCCGCTATCGGTCTACGAGGGTGCGTAGATCACACTCTCCCCTCTCGTTGCTATGCATCACCATGATCTTGCGTGTGCGTATGAAAATTTTGAAATTACTACGTCCCCCAACATGCGGGAGTTTACAAGCAGTATTAAAGTCTTCTAGGTTCATGGTACATGATTTATCATAAAGATCAAATAACACAGTGTGAGAATTGCGCGAGGATGTAAATTTAAACCTCCTCACAAAGGAATCAGTTAGGTAGTGGTACTGTAGGCACTTATCTGACACGAAGCCCTCAAGATCAACATTACGCACGTACACGTCAAATTCATCCTTGATGTCTGCCTGGACCATAAACTCCTCTGACGGCCATTCACAAGGCCGTGCTTGAGCTTCCCTCAGTGGTTCATCGTTCGGCTCACGTATCGCGAGCCTTGCTTCTTGCTTCCTTGAGGTACCACCTTGGTACATTTTCCTATGCATTTTTCTTTCTCCGAATTTTTTTTGAAATTCTAGTGACCCAAAATAAAAGTGAATCAAACTCAAAGAGATTGATAGCAACTACTCCCACAGGTGCCTAGAGGCTATATCATGAATTAAAACTAGTTTGGACCATATAAATTTGACATGCAAGCTCAAGAGCAGGGACACCTTAGCAGCAAAACTTTGCAATAAATAAATCACTACAACACAAACTAATTGGACCATTGGAGGAGTCACATACCGAAGAACAATCCCCCAAAATAGTTTTGTGAATGGAGCTTTGAGCAAAGAGATCAAAAATCGCAGCAAGATGAGCTAGAACCCGGGTTTGAGCTATGGGAGGATTTTTTTCTGGAGGAAGACGAAGTGAGTGGGTGCTGGAGTAAGTGGAGGGAGTCCACGTGGGGCCCACGAGGCAGGTGGTGCGCCCCAGGGGGGTGGGCGTGCCCTATGCCCTCGTGGCCAATTGGTGGGCCCCTTGTGTGTTCTTAGTGCCAGAAATTCTTAAATATTCTACAAAGATCGTATTTCATTTTCAAGACATTTGGAGAACTTTTATTTTTGGGGTATTTTTATTGCAAGGATAATTCAGAAAACAGACAGAAAATACTATGTTTGCTTTATTTAATCTAAATAACAGAAAGTAAAAGGAGGGTACAGAGAGTTGTGCTCTCTTATTTCATCCATGTCGTGCTCATAAAAAAGGAATCCACTAACAATGTTGATCAAGTCTTGTTAACAAACTCTTTACGAATAACATGAAACCGGAGAATTTTCGAATAGCACTAGGTTACCTCAACGGGGATATGCATGTCCCCAACAATAAGAATATCATATTTCTTCTTGACAGTAGGAAGAGGGAATTCAAAACCTCCAATAGTAATCTTTGAAATTTTTCCAATAGAATTGATAGTGGACTTGAGGTTGTTTCCTCAGAAAGTGTACCGTATGCTCATTACCATTAAAATGAAAAGTGGCATTGCCTTTGTTGCAATCAATAACAGCCCCTACAGTATTCAAAAAGGGTCTACCAAGGATAATCGACATACTATCGTCCTCAGGAATATCAAGAATAACAAAATCTGTTAAAATAGTAATGTTTGCAACCACAACAGGCACATCCTCACAGATACCGACCGGTATAGCAGTTTATTTATCGGCCATTTGCAAAGATATTTCAGTAGGTGTCAACTTATTCAAATCAAGTCTACGATATACAAAGAGAGGCATAACACTAACACCGGCTCCAAGATCACATAAACCAGTTTTAACATAGTTTCTTTTAATGGAGCATGGTATAGTTGGTACTCCGGGATCTCCTAGTTTCTTTGGTATTCCACCTTTAAAAGTATAATTAGCAAGCATGGTGGAAATTTTAGCTTACAGTATCTTTCTTTTATTTGTAACAATATCTCATATACTTAGCATAAGGATTCATTTTAAGCATATCAGTCAAACGCATACGCAAAAAGATAGGTCTAATCATTTTAGCAAAGCGCTCAAAATCTTGATCATCCTTTTTCTTGGATGGTTTAGGAGGAAAAGGCATGGGTTTCTGAACCTATGGTTCTCTTTCTTTATCGTGCTTCCTAGCAACGAACTCTCTCTTATCATAACGTTGATTCTTTGATTGTGGGTTATCAAGATCAATAGCAGGTTCAATCTCTACATCATTATTATTGCTAGGTTGAGCATCAACATGAACATCATCATTATCACTAGGTTCATGTTCATTACCAGATTGTGTTTCAGCATCAGAAATAGAAATATCATTGGGATTCTCACGTGTGTCAACAATAGGTTCACTAGAAGCATGCAAAGTCCTATCATTTTCCTTTTTCTTCTTCTTTGAAGGACTAGGTGCATCAACATTAGTTCTCTGAGAATCTTCCTCAACTATCTTAGGGTGGCCCTCAGGATACAAAGGTTCTTGAGTCATTTTACCCCCTCTAGTCATAACTCTAACATCATTATATTTTTTGTTATTATTTAATTCATTAAGCAAATCATCTTGTGCTTTAAGCACTTGTTCTACCTGAGTGGTAACCATAGAAGCATGTTTACTAATAATTTTAAGGTCACCTTTAACTCTAGACATATAATCACTCAAGTGTTCAACCATATAAGAATTACGTTTCAATTGTCTACCAACATAAGCATTGAAGTTTTCTTGTTTAACAATAACATTATCAAACTCATCCATTGGCCAGCAGACTTATTACGAGGAATATCACCTTCATCAAATCTATAGAGAGAATTTACCTTTCCTACCTGTGTCGGGTTATTAATACCATGTATTTCTTCAATGGGTGGTAAATTCTTAACATCTTCAGCTTTAATACCCTTTTCTTTCATAGATTTCTTTGCCTCTTGCATATCTTCAGGACTGAGAAATAGAATACCCCTTTTCTTCGGAGTTGGCTTAGGAGTTGGTTCAGGAAGTGTCCAATCATTATCATTACTCCATATATTATTCAATAGCAATTCAGGTTGCTCAACAGTTCTTTCCCTGAAAACACGACCAGCACAACTATCCAGGTGGTCTCTAGAAGCATTGGTTACTCCATTATAAAAGATATCAAGTATTTCATTTTTCTTGAGAGGATGATCAGGCAAAGCATTAAGTAATCGGAGAAGCCTCCCCCAAGCTTGTGGGAGACTCTCTTCTTCAATTTGCACAAAATTATGTATTTCCCTTAAGGCAGCTTGTTTCTTATGTCCGGGGATATATTTAGCAAAGAAGTAATAAATCATATCCTGGGGACTACGCACACAACCAGGAGCAAGAGAATTAAACCATGTTTTAGCATCACCCTTTAATGAGAACGGAAATAACTTAAGGATATAGTAGTAATGAATTTTTCCTCATGAGTGAATAGGGTTGCTATATCGTTCAATTTAGTAAGATGTGCCACAACAGTTTTAGATTCATAGCCATAAAAAGGATCAGATTCAACCAAAGTAATTAACTCAGGATCGACAGAGAAATCATAATCCTTATCAGAAACACAGATAGGTGAAGTAGCAAAAGCAGGGTCATATTTCATTCTAGCATTCAAAGACTTTTCTTTCAGCTTAGCTAACAGTTTCTTAAGATCATATCTATTTTTGCAAGCAAAAAGGTCTCTAGCAGTTTCTTCATCCATAACATGACCCTCAGGCACATCAGGCAATTCATATCTAGGGGGAGAATCTTCATCATCACTTTCATCAATATTATATGTTTCAATAATTTCATTTTCTCTAACCCTAGCAAGTTGTTCATCAAGAAATTCACCCAATGGCACGGTATTATCAAGCATAGAAGTAGTTTCATCATAAGCATCATGCATAGCAGAAGTGGCATCATCAATAACATGCGACATATCAGAATCAATAACAGGTGTAGGTGTCACAAATTTACGCATAACAGAAGGTGAGTCAAGTGCAGAGCTAGATGGCAGTTCCTTACCTCCCCTCATAGTTGAGGGAAAAATCTTGGTTCTTTCATCTTTCAAGTTCCTCATAGTGATCAACAGATATAAATCCCAAGTGACTCAAAGAATAGAGCTATGCTCCCCGGCAACGGCGCCAGAAAATAGTTTTGATAACCCTCAAGTATAGGGGATTGCAACAGTTTTCGATGGTAGAGTATTCAACCCAAATTTATTGATTCGACACAAGGGGAGCCAAAGAATATTCTCAAGTATTAGCAGTTGAGTTGTCAATTCAACCACACATGAAAGACTTAATATATGTAGCAAAGTATTTAGTAGCAAAGTAGTATGGAAGTAACGGTAACGGTTGCTAAAGTAACAGTGGTAGTTTTTGTAGCAATCGTAACAGTGGCAACGAAACAGTAACTAAGCAAAGATCAATATGTGAAAAGCTCATAGACAATGGATCAATGATGGATAATTATGTCGGATGTGATTCCTCATGAAACAGTTGTAACATAGGGTGACACAGAACTAGCTCCAGTTCATTAATGTAATGTACGCATGTATTCCGAATATAGTCATACGTGCTTATGGAAAAGAACTTGCATGATATCTTTTATCCTACCCTCCCGTGGCAGCGGGGTCCTATTGGAAACTAAGGGATATTAAGGCCTCCTTTTAATAGAGTACCAGACCAAAGCATTAACACTTAGTGAATACATGAACTCCAAAAACTACGGTCATCACCTGGAGTGGTCCTAATTTTTGTCACTTCGGGGTTGCTGGATCATAACACATAGTAGGTGACTATTGACTTGCAAGATAGGATCAAGAACACACATATATTCATGAAAACATAATAGGTTCAGATCTGAAATCATGGCACTCGGGCCCTAGTGACAAGCATTAAGCATAAAAAAGTCATAGCAACATCAATCTTAGAACATAATGGATACTAGGGATCAAACCCTAACAAAACTAACTCGATTACATGGTAAATCTCATCCAACCCATCACCGTCCAGCAAGCCTACGATGAGATTACTCACGCACGGTAGTGAGCATCCTGAAATTGGTGATCGAGGATGGTTGATGATGACGATGGAGACGGATTCCCCTCTTTGTAGGCCCGAACGGACTCCAGATCAGCCCTCCTGAGGAAGATTAGGGCTTGGCGGCGGCTCTGTATCGTAAAACACGATGAATCCTTCTCTCTAGTTTTTTTCTCCCCGAAAGTGAATATATGGAGTTGGGGTTGAGGTCGGTGGAGTCCCAGGGGGCCCATGAGGTAGGGGGCGACCTGCACCCTCGTGGACAAAGTGTGGGCCCCCTAAAGCTGATTCTTTTGCCAGTATTTTTCATTAATTCCAAAATGTGTCTCCGTGGATTTTCAGGTCATTTCGAGAACTTTTATTTCTGCACAAAAATAACACAACAACGGTTCTGCTGAAAACAGCGTCAGTCCGGGTTAGTTCCATTCAAATCATGCAAGTTAGAGTCCAAAACAAGGGCAAAAGTGTTTGGAAAAGTAGATATGTTGGAGACGTATCAGGTGCTGCTGTGACGGATTGCTGGGCTATAGGAGCGGAGGCATCGGACTGCTGACCATGCGTTCAAGCTATGTCGGGTTTCTACGGAGGTGGTGCCAACTTGTCGGTGTGCTGAGGAGGTCGTGCCAATGCGTTGGTTTGCTGAGCAGGAAGTCTTGACGCATTGTTATGCTGATCACGCGCCTACGGACCGACGCACTGATGAGCAGTCGGTTCTGGACCTACGGACTGCTTAGCAGGTGGTTCTGAAGCATCAGAATGCTTAGCAGTCTGTTCCACCAGGTTGGTCTGCTGAGCATGTGCTGCAGTTGGTTCTCCCCCCACTACTTTAGGGGCCGGCATCTGAACCGGTGGTGCGTCATGAGCAGTTGTAGGCCTTGACACTTGCGTCTTTGGGGCGGAGGATGACATGGCTTGTACGCCACAAAGTCGGGCCGCCTGATCACAGGTTGATGCATCAGCCTGCGAGAGCTGTTGTGGTAAGGAGAGCGTCACCGGTTGAGGGGTGACAATGGTTTCTCTTGGCGAGGCTTCAGGAATCTCATCGATGAACTCTATTTCCTTTCATGGCCACTGGATTTGATGTAACAGTGTTTCTCCAAGGTCCTTTGCTCATTGAAGTCTCCTAGGACATTCTTCAGGGCAAATTCATTGAATCCAGGCTTTACTTCAGTCACGTAGCACTTTACACAGCCCGGCTTCAATGTCACATTGTCCAAGAAGAGGCCATCTTCCAAGAAGGGTGGGCAAACCTAGGTTGTTGCACATTTTAATGTACCTTCATAATGTGTAAGCACGGCCTTCAATCTATCTTTCATTCCAGATAGATCAGATATAGCATCATCACGAGCAACTACAGTCTCAGTGTCGCTGGGGTTAGCTAATGCACAACTACTCTTGTGCAGTGTTGTTGCGCAATAAGCATCATCCTCCATGCCCGCCTCTCCTCCCATCTGCTGGCTATCTGTCAGTGTTAAGAGTCTTCTGCATCATCATTGACTCCTCAACATCCTTTCGAACAGCCGGATAAATCTCCTTCTTCAACCTTTCATACAATGCATTCTGCTTCATTTCACTCCTCGCTTTTTTCATGTTGAGCCTCTCTTCTTTGCTGAGTGTGAAAGCCCTCTTGTGCGGGACATTAATAATACGTCTCCAATGTATCTATAATTTTTGATTGTTCCATGCTATTATATTATCTGTTTTGGTTGTTTAATGGGCTTTGTTATGCACTTTTATATTATTTTTGGGACTAACCTACTAACCAAAGGCCCAATGCAAATTGCTGTTTTTTTGCCTATTTCAGTGTTTCGCAGAAAAACATACCAAGTAAAAGTGCATTAATGATGCACTTTGGTTATCAACAACAATGTCCCAATGCAAAATGCACTTTTGTATTTTTGGAACTTTGCCAAGACATACCAAGTACCCATCACAAACACTTATCCCTCGCATTACATTATTTGCCATTTGCCTCTTGTTTTCCTCTCCCCCACTTCACCTTTGCCATTTTATTCGCCCTCTTTTTCGTTCGCCTCTTTTTCTTGCTTCTTGTGTGCTTGTGTGTTGGATTGTTTGTCACGATGGCTCAAGACAATACTAAATTATGTGATTTTTCCAATACCAACAACAATGATTTTCTTAGCACTCCAATTGCTCCTATTACCGATGCTGAATCTTGTGAAATTAATGCCGCTTTGCTGAATCTTGTCATGAAAGACCAATTCTCTGGCCTTCCTAGTGAAGATGCCGCTACACATCTAAACAACTTTTTTTATTTGTGTGATATGAAAAAGAATAAATATGTGGATAATGATATTGTTAAATTGAAGCTATTTACGTTTTCTCTTAGAGGTCGTGCTAAAACTTGGTTTTCGTCTTTGCCTAAAAATAGTATTGATTCATGGAATAAGTGCAAAGATGCTTTTATCTCTAAGTATTTTCCTCCCGCTAAAATCATCTCTCTTACAAATGATATTATGAATTTTAAGCAACTTGATCATGAGCATGTTGCACAAGCTTGGGAGAGGATGAAATTAATGATACGTAATTGCCCTACTCATGGATTAAATTTATGGATGATCATTCAAAAAATTTATGCTGGATTGAATTTTGCTTCTAGAAATCTTTTAGATTCGGCCGCGGTAGGTACTTTTATGGAAATCACTTTAGGAGAAGCTACTAAACTCCTAGATAATATTATGGTTAATTATTCTCAATGGCACACCAAAAGATCCACTAGTAAAAAGGTTCATGAAATAGAAGAGATTAATGTTTTAAGTGGAAAGATGGATGAACTTATGAAATTGTTTGCTAATAAGAGTGTTTCTTCTAATCCTAATGATATGCCATTTTCTACTTTGATTGAGAATAATAATGAATCTATGGATGTGAATTTTGTTGGTAGGAACAATTTTGGTAACAACGTGTATAGAGGAAACTTCAATCCTAGCCCGTTTCCTAGTAATTCCTCTAATTATTATGGTAATTCCTACAACAAATCTTATGGAAATTTTAATAAGATGCCCTCTGATTTTTGAGACTAGTGTTAAAGAATTTATGATTTCGCAAAAGAATTTCAATGCTTTGCTTGAAGAAAAATTGTCTGAGATTGATGAGTTGGCTAGGAACGTGGATAGAATTTCTCTTGATGTTGATTCTTTGAAACTTAGATCTATTCCACCTAAGCATGATATCAATGAGTTTCTAAAATCTATGAGAATTTCCATTGACGAGTGCAAAGAAAGAACCGCTAGGATGCGTGCTAAAAAAGATTGCTTTATGAAAGTGTGTTCTTCTAGTTTTCACGATAATAGGGATGAAGATCTAAAAGTGATCGATGTGTCTCCTATTAAATCTTTGTTTTGCAATATGAATCTTCATAATGATGGGACCGGAGATGTGTCAACTTTAGTTAAAAGGCGTCCATATGATTCGGAGTTTTTAGATCTTGATGCAAAAATTGGTAAAAGTCGGGTTGAAGAGGTCAAAACTTTACATAGCAATGAACCCACCATTTTGGATTTCAAGGAATTTAATTTGATAATTGCTCTTTGATAGATTGTATTTCCTTGTTGCAATCCGTGCTAAATTCTCCTCATACTTATGATCAAAATAAAGCTTTTACCAAATATATCGTTGATGTCTTAATGCAATCCTATGAAGAAAAGCTTGAATTAGAAGTTTCTATCCCTAGAAAACTTTATGATGAGTGGGAACCTACTGTTAAAATTAAAATTAGAGATCATGAATGTTATGCTTTATGTGCTTTGGGTGCTAGTGTTTCCACGATTCCAGAAACTTTGTGTGATGTGTTAGGTTTCCGTGAATTTGATGATTGTTCTTTAAATTTGCATCTTGCGGATTCCACCATTAAGAAACATATGGGAAGGATTAATGATGTTATTATTGTTGCAAATAGGAATTATGTTCCCGTAGATTTCATTGTTCTTGATATAGATTGCAATCCTACTTCTCCTATTATTCTTGGTAGACCTTTCCTTAGAACGATTGGTGCAATTATTGATATGAAAGAAGGAAATATTATATTTCAATTTCCATTAAGGAAGGTCATGGAATAATTCCCTAGAAAGAAAATTAAATTACCTTATGAATCTATTATGAGAGCCACTTATGGATTGCATACCAAAGACGATAATACCTAGATCTATTCTTGTTTTTATGCCTAGCTAGGGGTGTTAAACGATAGCGCTTGTTGCGAGGCAACCCAATTTTATTTTTGCTTCTTGATTTTTGTTCCTATTTAGTAATAAATAATTCATCTAAATTCTGTTTAGATGTGGTTTTATGTTTTTAATTAGTGTTTGTGCCAAGTAGAACCTTTGGGAAGACTTGGGGGAAGTCTTTGTGATCTTGCTGTAAAAAAACAGAAACTTTAGCGCTCACGAGATTAGCTGCCATTTTTTACTGGAGAGTGCGATTAGGTTGATTCTTTTTGCAGATGGTTAATAGAAAAATTACTCACGTACACCAATGTATTTAAGAATTTTTGGGGTTACAGAAGTATTCGAAACCTACAGATTACTACAGACTGTTTTGTTTTTGACAGATTCAGTTTTTCGTGTGTTGTTTGCTTATTTTGATGAATCTATGGCTAGTATCGGGGGGTATGAACCATAGAGAAGTTGGAATACAGTAGGTTTAACACCAATATAAATAAAGAATGAGTTCATTACAGTACTGTGATAGCCTGACTTAAGAGGGATGATAGACTACTCATATCAATAAGGAATTCCTTCTTTTCCGGAAGCCCATTCGGACAGAACTCCAAAGTTAAGCGTGCTCATCTTGGAGTAATTTCAGGATGGGTGACCGACCGGGAAGTTGCTCCCGAGTGCGCACGAGTGAGGACACAGTGCGCAGAAAAGACTAGTATTGATCTGTGGGGCCAGTCTAGATCCCGCCAGGAGTAACGACCACCGACGGGTTTGTCCGGGGCGTTACAAGTTGGTATCAGAGCCAACCCTCACGGTTACACGGATGTTTGCGGAAAGGTGCGCGGTCATGTTGTTCATGATGTTTGTGACCCGTTGTGGCACCCGGCATGGCACATGTACCAGACTGGATGCACAAACGTATGTGCCAAGAGGGAACGTTCCTGTGGCCCGACGAGGATGTCGGTTCCTCTGAGTAGGGGTGTATGTGATAGCCTGGCTTAAGAGGGATGATAGACTACTCATATCAATAAGGAATTCCTTATTTTCCGGAAGCCCATTCGGACAGAACTCCAAAGTTAAGCATGCTCAGCTTGGAGTAATTTCAGGATGGGTGACCGACCGGGAAGTTGCTCCCGGGTGCGCACGAGTGAGGACAAAGTGCGCAGAAAATACTAGTATTGATCTGTGGGGCCAGTATAGATCCCGTCAGGAGTAACGACCACCGGCGGGTGTGTCCGGGGCGTTACAAGTAGCTTGAAGTGGTGGTTTGTTTTCTTATACTAACGGAGCTCATGAGATTTTCTGTTGAGTTTTGTTTGTGAAGTTTTCAAGTTTTGGGTAAAGATTTGATGGATTTTGGAATAAGGAGTGGCAAGAGCCTAAGCTTGGGGATGCCCATGGCACCCCAAGGTAAAATTCAAGGTCAAAACCAAAAGCCTAATCTTGGGGGTGCCCCGAAAGGCATCCCCTCTTTCGTCTTCGTCCATCGGTAACTTTACTTGAGTCTATATATTTATTCACCACATGATATGTGTTTTGCTTGGAGCGTCTTGTATGATTTGAGTATTTTCTTATTATTTTACCACAATCATCCTTGATGTACACACCTTTTGGAGAGACACACATGAATCGGAATTTATTAGAATACTCTATGTGCTTCACTTATATCTTTTGAGCTAGATAATTTTGCTCTAGTGCTTCACGTATATCTTTTTAGAGCACGGTGGTGGTTTTATTTTATAGAAATTATTGATCTATCATGATTCACTTATATTATTTTGAGAGTCTTATAGAACAGCATGGTAGTTTGATTTGGCTATAAAACTAGTCCTAAAGTGATGAACATCCAAGTTGGGTATAATAAAAACTATCATATAAAGTGCATCAAATGCTTTGAGAAGTTTGATTCTTTATGATTGTTTTGAGATATGAAGATGGTGATATTAGAGTCATGCTAGTTGAGTAGTTGTGAATTTGAGAAATACTTGTTCTAAAGTTTGTGATTCCCGTAGCATGCATGTATGGTAAACCGTTATGTGATGAAGTCGGAGCATAATTTATTTATTGATTGTCTTCCTTATGAGTGGCGGTCGGGGACGAGCGATGGTCTTTTCCTACCAATCTATCCCCCTAGGAGCATGTGCGTAGTACTTTGTTTTGATAACTAATAGATTTTTGCAATAAGTATGTGAGTTCTTTATGACTAGTGTTGAGTCCATGGGTTATATGCACTCTCACCCTTCCACCATTGCTAGCCTCTCTAATACCACGCACCTTTCGCCGGTATCATACACCCACCATATAACTTCCTCAAAACAGTCACCATACCTACCTATTATGGCATTTCCATAGCCATTCCGAGATATATTGCCATGCAACTTACCACCGTTTCGTCTGTTATGACACGTTACATCATTGTCATATTGCTTTGCATGATCATGTAGTTGACATCATATTTTTGGCAAAGCCACCTTTATAACTCTTTCATACATGTCACTCTTGATTCATTTCACATCCCGGTACACCGCCGGAGGCATTCATATAGAGTCATATTTTGTTCTAAGTATCGAGTTGTAATTCTTGAGTTGTAAGTAAATAAAAGTGTGATGGTCATCATTATTAGAGCATTGTCCCATGTGAGTAAAGGATGATGGAGACTATGATTCCCCCACAAATCGGGATAAGAATACAGACGAAAAAAAGAGAAAAAAAGAGGCCATAAAAAAGAGAAGGCCCAACAAAACAAAGAATGAAAAATGAGAGAAAAAGAGAGAAGGGCAATGCTACTATCATTTTACCACACTTGTGCTTCAAAGTAGCACCATGATCTTCATGATAGAGAGTCTCCTATGTTGTCACTTTCATATACTAGTGGGAATCTTTCATTATAGAACTTGGCTTGTATATTCCAATGATGGGCTTCCTCAAAATGCCCTAGGTCTTCGTGAGCAAGCGAGTTGGATGCACACCCACTTAGTTTATTTTTGAGCTTTCATACACTTATAGCTCTAGTACATCCGTTGCATGGAAATCCCTACTCACTCACATTGAGATCTATTGAAGGGCATCTCCATAGCGCGTTGATATGCCTAGTTGATGTGAGACTATCTTCTCCTTTTTTGTCTTCTCCACAACCACCATTCTATTCCACATATAGTGCTGTGTCCATGGCTCACGCTCATCTATTGCGTGAAGATTGAAAAAGTTTGAGAACATCAAAAGTATGAAACAATTGCTTGCCTTGTCATCGGGGTTGTGCACGATTAAATACTGTGTGATGAAGATAGAGCATAGCCAGACTATATGATTTTGTAGGGATAACTTTCTTTGGCCATGTTATTTTGAGAAGACATGATTGCTTTTTTAGTATGCTTGAAGTATTATTATTTTTATGTTAATATTAAACTTTTGTCTTGAGTGTTTCAGATCTGAACATTCATGCCACAGTAAAGAAAATTACATTGAGAATTATGCTAGGTAGCATTCCACATCAAAAATTCTGTTTTTATCATTTACCTACTCGAGGACGAGCAAGAATTAAGCTTGGGGATGTTTGATACGTCTCCAACGTATCTATAATTTTTGATTGTTCCATGCTATCATATTATCTGTTTTGTATGTTTAATGGGCTTTGTTATGCACTTTTATATTATTTTTGGGACTAACCTAGTAACCAAAGGCCTAGTGCAAATTGTTGTTTTTTTTGCCTATTTCAGTGTTCCGCAGAAAAGGAATACCAAACGGAATGAAACCTTT